>NC_045147.1:3483745-3650233 GCF_008831285.2 Nymphaea colorata
TAAGGTTTTTGCGATATACAGAGTATTATATCCTCTTTTTTTACTTGTTGCGGTATTTGTTTATACATAGATCTCATGTAAGAGGCATTTAATGTGGAACTCGGATTTAAAATTTGAGGTTATCAAACACACGGGTCTGTCCAAAATAGAAGAAAGTGTGGGATGAACTTGAGAAACAAGAAAATAAACGGTTCAACTTACCAACTTTCTCAACATGGTAGATGAATTTCTTGAAGGATTTGAAAAATTGTGAAAGATGCATCTCGAGTAAACTATGGCGGCAACAATTATTAAAAAACCCCATGAAAGCAAGTTTCATCATACTCTTAGGAGGTGGGGGACTGAACTGAACCAATCGATCATCATGGAAGAATAACAAAAATGGTAGCTCAAGTATTTCTAAAGCATCTATGCATATGGATCCTTCTTGGTGTGTAGGAAATACAGGAGGAATATAGCACAAAAGAACAGTAATCATGGGTTGTTCTATCGAGGGACAGAGCAAATTAGTTAGACCTTTTGCAGATTGACAGGAGCATTCGATCGAGTGTAAGTTGCTTGTAAGAACGGAAAATGATTTGAGAAGAACAATGAGCAGAAGAGTTCAGTTGTGTAGTTTCTCAATGACCGCAGACAAAAGAGAACAGTACATTACATCTTTCAGATTCTTATCAAATCCCATCCTACTTGTGTTAGGGACTGTCCATTTCTGAACCTACTACAGTGCCCCAATCACGGATGCCTGTTTTACAAGATTGCAGAAACTGACTTAATTTCCCTTCTTTATTTGTCCTAGAGTGGAAATTTTTTTTAGGCAGGAAGAAGCGAGCTAGCATAAAATAGTATGGATCTTTTTTATTGTGAAAGGTTGATGCAGGAGTTTCATTGTATGTGTCCTGGTGGTCCACAAGGATATTATATTATAAGCTCCAGTCAGGACAGCAGAAAAATATCTCAGCATGAAAGAGGTGAAGGACAATTTTATTAGAGAGAACATTGGAGGTTGTTCAAGAATGTGAAATTATTAATTCATAAAATTCTTTAATTCTTTTTCTTGTTTTCTTTGCACATTGTCCTCTTATTGTAACTATAAATAAGTGTTGAGAAATGAAAGGGTTGTGTGCTCCTACTCTGGTTTCTATTCTTTCTACTCTTCTTGTAGCAGGACTCTGTTTTTGTGCATGGTATCAAAGTAATGTCCATGACTGACCCTGAGTGATCTTCTCATCCCAATGGTGGAACACTCCATGCAGGATCAGAGTCTCTTGGAGATGTCAACTTGGCGGGTTCTTCCAACCTTTATTACTTGCATCATTCTAACAATCCTGAAGCTGCTTTGGTTTCACAACTGTTGAATGGAGTTAACTACCCTACCTGGAGCCATAAAATGACTATTGCATTGTCTGCCAAAAACAAGCTAGGGTTTGTGGACGGAAGTCTTCACCCACCAAGCATCGCTGCACCAGAGTTTTTGGCTTGGAGGCTCTACAATCATATGGTATTGTCTTGGATTCTCAATTCTACTTCTCGTGAGATTATGGGTAGTGTGATTTATGCTACATCTACCATAGATGTGTGGATTGATCTTAGAGAACAATTTACACAAGGGAAAGCACCACGAAAATACCAGTTACTAGTACTAGAGGGTAAATTCTATTGTGTCACACATTGCCTTCAGTTTCCAAGGTTTACTTCTTGTACTTCAAGAAGAAAAGCAGAGAGAAACATGAGTGATGAGCAATCCAGTTGAGAATGTTGGTTTGCCTGCTAATATTGGTAGGGATCTCAAGTTTGTTAAAGGCCGAAACAACAAAAAATCTCAATATTATTGCAACTATTGCAAAATTTCTAGACATACCAAAGAGAGATGTTTCAAACTAAATAAATATTCTTCAAATGTTAAAGATGACAATCAAAGGAATGTCAATTCTGCTTTCTACTTGTCTTTTGATGACCACGATGGTAAAAAACCTCAATCTATAGCTTCAACTTCTGCTGCAATAGACAAAGTTCTCAATAAAGATTATGCACCTTTCTTTACAATAGAAGAATACAATCAGATCAAACTTCTTCTTAAAGATTGCTCATCAGCCCAATGTAGTTTTGTTGGTATCTCTATTTACTCTTCTGGTACTTGGATTTTGGACAATCGTGCAAATGATCATATGTGTTCGTCAGTGAACATTATGATCAATGTGTCACTTCTTCAGTCCTCATTTCCTATTAGACTACCTGACAATAAACTAATTTCAGCTACTCATATTGGATAGGTCCAGTTGTCTCGTAACCTTACGTTGCAAACTGTCTACTATCTTCCCAATTTTAAATTCAATCTTGTTTCCATAAGTAAAGTTTTACTTAACCTCTACTTATTCTGTTGTCGATACCTAAAAACATTGGATTGAAATATGCTTTTTGACATGTCGCTAGAATTTTATAGGAGGAGAAAACTAAAACTCGTATAGGAATAAGTAAAGTATCATGTTTAGGTTTTTTAAAAAATGGTAAATTAACAATTGACTTTCAGCTATTTGAACTCTGATTGTAGAAAGAAGGAAGATCAATAAGGAAGAGGATATGCTTGAAAATCTTGGAAAGGGGAGGATTCTAAAAGTAATTAAACCTTTAAATAAGAAGAGGATATGAAATTTGAAATCTTGTAAAAGCAAGGACCATTCTAAAAATGATTAATACTCTAAGGGTTATTGCTGAGAAAAAAAAAATTTCCTTCTATTCACAATGACTCTTTGGTCAACACTCAACGCATACTTCATATCAACCAGAAACAACACATTATATTCAAAGAAAAAATTTATATCGTTGAAAGTTTGATTTGTAAGTAGCTGCACAAATCGTTCTCAATTATATTGCAGTTCGTCTTTTTTCTAAACTCTATCAAGTCTTTTGTCAAATAAGGAGGCTGAGACATCACCATTGTAAGGCCCACCATCTTTTTCCAAGTAAGTAGGGGGACCTATTGTCAGAGCCAAAGTTCTCACCTAATCTCTTGTTTCCTTAGGAGTCATTTAGCAAATGCAACGCTATATGAGTGTTTCATGAATCCACCCTCAAGATTGGAGTAGATTCCTAAACACCTAGCTTTGGTGTTCCGTCAATCTATTCTAACTTTTGAGGTAGATTCATGAAATACTAACATAGTGTTTCAACGGCCAAACAATGCCTTAGTGTACATATTTTACTTTCAATGCTTTGGGGTGCCACTCTGCTGCACTAGTGACCCCTCTTTTCTAACATGATTCAGTATTCAGTATCACTCCAACAATTTAAATCTTGCATATAACATTTTTATTTGTCTAAGGTCGTGCTTGAACAAAGGAGACAAATGTGACCATTTCTGCATGAATCTAACTTAAGCATTTTTTTTATCTTTTGAAGATGGATTTGTCCAAGACAAAGAAAAGCATAGAAAGGGGTTGAGAAAAGGGAAAATTGTGAGTGGTCCAACTTACCCTTTCTTAATGTGAACGATGACTTTGTCAAAAGATTTGAAAAATGTGAATGATATTGCATCCCAAGTGAAGCAAATAAGAGGAGACTACGATTTTTAAGAACTCTATGAAATTAAGTAAATTTTCATCCTACTCTTTTGAGGTGGCTAATCAACAAGTCTCACATTAAACAAGGTTGAAATTCTTCATGGTGAAAACTTGTGAGAGAAACAATCTAGAGGAAGCTATTTTGCCTTCACCAACTAATAAAGATAAGGGATTGAATTGTTAGATCTGCTCATACTGGCAAAAGGGAAGTGAACACTTTGGATCAAACATTAAAGAATAACCAATAAGGTAGCCCGAATACTTCTATAGTGTCTCCATTGACCATACAGATACTCCTTGTGTGTGAAAGAAGGAATGCAGCAGAAGAACGGTAACTGGGTGATCCTATTGGCCTCCTTGCATCCGAAGCAAGACTGCACGCTAATTAGATCATTTGCAGAATGGTAGGAGCTAGCATTCGTGTAGGATGGAAGAGTTGGTCAAAGGGTGTGACAAAAGGCGAGACTGTAAGATCATTTAGTGGGCCGACATATGTCTATAAGGAATTTCAGACATTATGGCTGTCTTAACGTAAATATCCGCTTAAGTGATTGCATTTTAGGATATTACGTCATTTTAGATGGTATGGGGTAATTTTGAAATGTATAGATACCAGTACGCAATTACGGACTCTTTGATGGGTGGAATTCGTAATTGTCCTCATTATAAAATGGTAGTGGTCCCTGGGGTCGTGCAATGGTTGCCTGAAACATTGGTTTCTAGGGTTTTCCTCTTCCCCATCTGAGAGAGACCTCAAGCGCGCCGCAAAGACCCTGGAAGATCCTACCGCGATCTACCGTCCAGTTCTTTAGATGGATTCAGGTACGCTTCCGCTTTAAGTTTAAGGTTATGTTTATTTCAATGATTTAGCATGAGCATGATCATGTTTTGTTTATGGCATATACGTTAGGTTTTGTGTATGCATGAAGGGGAGAAATCCCAAGGCTTCTATCGCAGCCACGAAAGAAGAAGAAGACACAGAAGGGGAGGCGACGGCAGAGAGGGGCAACGGCCGGGGCCAGCCGTTTTGGCGGCACGGCGGGCAGCGACCGCCGGTTCGGGCGACGGCCAGCGCCCACCCACCTCCGTCCCTTCCGATTTCCCTTTTCGATTTCTGAAAGAACTGCAACAGGTGCGGTAGAAAGGCTTTCGCCCACCTCCATCCACCCGCCTCCGGACATGCCATCGAGCTCTCTATCGCCGGACGGCGTCGTGACACCCACCGGTGCCCACCCAAGGCTCCCGGTGGCCCACTGGAGGCGATTTCGCCGTTTGCCGTCAGTTCGATGACTGATCAGAGGCGAGCGGCGGTTTCGGTTGAGTGGAGACGACGCTCGGGCGGTCGAGCTAGGTTGGACCGGGTCGGGTCTTGCAAACCCGATCCGGATCCATCAAATTTTTAAAAAAAAAAAATTCATTTTGCTGCCCGCCCGCACCTTTGTGTTAAGATTTCGGACCGGGTCGGGGCCGGCAGGACCCGACCCGTATCCATACGGCCTTGTTGTAAAACTCGAACCGGTTCATTCGGTTTCAGAACGGTTCAATCTGATTCAGAACCGATTCGGTCCGATTCAGACCGTTTCGAACCTTTTGGGGACCGATTCAGATATTTTTTGGACCGGTTCAGTTGTTTTTGAGACCGGTTCGGACCTTTAAAACCCGATTCGGATCATTTTGGGACCCGTTCATTCAGTTTTAGAACCGATTCAGACCCTTTTCAGAACGGTTCAGTTGTTTGCAGACCGGTTCAGTTGATTTTGAAACCGATTCAGGGCATTTCAGACCGGTTTATTCAGTTTTAAAACCGATTTAAGTCATTTTCAAACCGGTTCAGTGGGTTTCAGAACCGATACGGTCTATTTTGACCGGTTCGTCCAATTTTTAGACCGGTTCAGCCCTATTTAGGGGCATGTGGGTGCTTTAGTTGCGGTTTAAGAACGATAAGGGCCACTTTAAGGCCGATTCAGTGGTTCTTGATCCTCTTAAGCACGATTATGGTACCGGTTCATAATATTTTGGACTCTTTTGGGCCTATTTCATTAAACCATTTGGTTTTGGGTTTAATGTTGGGAAAGTTTTGTATGTAATTTTAATTCATGTATCATGTTTTGCATGTTTTAAATTTGTTGGTGTACTTTAGATGAATATTTGGATTATGAATTTGATCTTTGGCCATGTCTATTGTTTGAAATGAGTATGTTTGTATTTTATGTCACCAAAGTGACCTCTGTTGTACGAATTTGCATGTTTTGAACATTAGATGATAGTATACTTGATCCATGCGGACAATGATCAACCCAAAGGAGGATTGTTGTTTGGTCAGGTTTAAGTATACAGGGCAATGAATATGTGGTAATTTTTCAGGTTTTCATGTAAATAGCGAGTCAATCCAAAGATAGGCTCGTTGTTTGACAGGGTTAATTATCTATATTCATTGTTGACCAAGAATACCACTTGCAGTTAGTATTTCAATCCAAAGATTGGATATTAACGTTGCACCGGTACCTTGTGATGGGATTTAGGCCATTGTATTTAAATTCATTTATATTTATTATTTCATTTTTGTACATGTTTTGATTGTGAGCATGTTTGGTATTTTTGTTCTTTGTACAGTGAGTTCTGCTTCCATGATATCTGCAAATTTGAGTACTGTTCCTGAGTTAAATGGTTCGAATTTTAAGGACTGAAAAGAAACTGTTATGATTGTTCTGGGTTGTATGGATCTAGACCTTGCATTTAGGGAGTTGTGCTCACCTCATCCAACAGATCAAAGTTCCCATGAGGATAAGCGGTACTTTGAACGGTGGGAACGCTCAAACCGTATGTGTCTAATGATCATGAAGAGATCAATCCCAAAAAATTTTAGGGGCTCTATTATTGAAAAGGCTAGTGCCAAGGCGTTCCTTGAAGAGATTGAAAAACGTTTTGCTAAAAATAAAAAGGCTGAAACAAGCACTCTTTTGAGTAAACTTATGACGCTGAAGTATAAAAGTAAGGGGAACATACGGGAGCACATTATGTAAATGTCTCATCTTGCTTCAAAATTACAGGCGCTAGGTCTGAGGTTACCCGAAGACTTTATAGTGCATATGGTTCTTCTTTCTCTTCCACCACAGTTTGGACAGTTTAAAATTAGTTATAACTTTCAAAAGGAGAAATGGACTCTTAATGAGCTCATTTCGCACTGTGTGGAAGAAGAGGAGAAATTGAAGCATGATAGGATAGAAAGTGCTCACTTGGCTACTACGTCTAAAAGTTAGAAAATGAAGGCTATTAAGGAAGTTGCAGTTGATCATGCATCCATCAAAAAACAAAAGAAGCATAAGGAAGGCAAATCAAGCTGCTTCTTTTGCAAGGACGAAGGTCATATGAAGAAGGATTGTACTTAGTACCACGCATGGCGTGAAAAGAAAGGTACGATTCTTACTTTGGTTTGTTCTGAGGTTAATTTAATTTCAGTACCAAGGCACTTGTGGGTAGATTCGGTTGCTACTACTCACATAAGTGTTTCCGTGCAGAGCTGCCTAAATTGTCGAACGCCAATTGATGTTGAAAGATTCATCTATGAGAGCGATGACATGAAGGCGAAGTTTGAAGTCATAGCAGATTTTTTGAGTTATTGTTAAAGACTGGTTGTTATTTGAATTTGATAGAAACTTATGTAATACCGCCTTTTAGACGGAATTTGGTTGTTATTTCCTTAGTGAACAAATTTTGTTATTATTGTTCATTTGGAGGAAATAAATTTAAGTAGTTTCTGCATTCAAATTTGAATTCCACTGGTTCTTTGTCTTGTAGCGATAACCTTTATTTGTTTGATACTGTTGCTTCATATAATGAAACCTTGCATGTTACATTTAGTGGTACTAAAAGAAAATTAGCCAAAGAGAATTCAGCTATGTTATGGCATTGGCGCGTAGGACATATCTCTGAAAAAAGAATATAAAGGCTTATGTCAAAAGGAATTCTTGAGTCCCTTGATTTTGCAGACTTTAATGTTTGCATTGAATGTATAAAGGGAAAATGAACAAACATTAAGGGGTTATATGTTTTATAATCCATCCAGTAAGTCTTTCTTTGAAAAGAGAAATGCTCATTTCTTTGAGGATATTGAGTTTGGGGGAGGTGATCAGGTTAGGAGCATTGCCTTTGAAAAGGGACCTGAGTCCACTCTATTCAGAAGAAGGCAATGATGTTGATCTCCATACTGAAGAACAAACTCAGCTACCTCAAGAAAATTAAGTAGAGGTGTCACTAAGGAAATCCATATATGGACTAAAGCAAGTTTTCCAGTCATTACAAACTTCATCAAGTTATAGTTTCATTTGGTTTCGAAATTAATATGGTTGATGAATGTGTATACCAAAAGTTCAGTGGGGGCAAATTTATCTTTCTGGTTTTATATGTCGATGATATATTGTTGGCAAGTAATGATGTGGGCATATTGCATGAAACTAAGAATTTTTTGTCAACAAAGTTTGACATGAAGGATCTTGGTTGTGCATCTTTTGTATTGGGGATCCAAATATTTTGAGATCGTTCTCAGGATATTCTTTGGATTATTACAAAAGTCCTACATTAATAAGGTGTTTCACTGATATGGCATGAAAAGTTGTAAACCAGGAAATACTCCAGTTACTAAAGAAGACAAGTTTTGTCTCAAACAGTGCCCTAAAAGTGAAATCGAATCTAAGGAAATGGAAATGATTCCCTATTTGTCTGTTGTGGGAAGCCTTATGTATGCTCAGGTTTGTACTCGTTTAGATATTGCATTTATCATTGCAATGTTAGGCAGATACTTAAGTGATCCTGGTATGGATCATTGGGAAGCAGCCAAAAGGGTATTGAGGTACTTACAAAGAACAAAAGGTTTTACGCTCACATACAGGAAGTCAGACCAGTGGGAGATCATTGGGTATTCAGATTCTGACTTTGCTGGGTGCCAAGATAATAGCATTCAATCAGGTTTTGTGATTGTAGAATTTTGTCACGAGGCTGCGCATTATGTATGGTATAGGCTGCGTATTATGTATGGTATAGAAAGACCACTAAGGTTGTTGTGTGACAATAATTCAGTAGTCATGTACTCTTATAACAGCCACAGTTTGTCAAAGTCGAAGCTCATCGACATTAAGTTTTTGGCCGTTAAAGAAAGGATACAGAATGGTCAGGTGTCTTTAGAGCATATTGGGACAAACTCTATGATTTGTAGATCCGCTTACCAAGAGTTTAACACATAAGGTCTTTCACAAACATGTTGTTCATATGGGTGTTATCCTTGGATGATGTGCTGGTTTAGTGGGAGTTTGTATTTTGTTTGCTCTAATGTATGGACACGTATTCAGTTTTCTGCAGAATAAAGTTTAAAGTTCTTTGGTTCCATTCTGTGTTTATGTTTTGATCTCCATAAGGTTTTAAAGTTGGACCAGTTGAGAATAGACATGTTGTAATCACATTGCATGTAATTCTCATGCTATACATCCATATCAGATCTATGTCATTGATTATGTTAACATTTGTGATCATTGAAGGTTTAGCAAATTTTATTATAGCGAAAGCCGCTTTGGTTCTGTGTTGATATGGTCATGGACGAGATTGGCGAAAATGACGTTTAATAAGATAGCAATTATGAACTCTTAAGGTTTTGTGTAATGTCTGAATGTATAAAGACATATTTGGCCCAAGTGGGAGATTGTAAGATCATTTAGTGGGCCGACATATGTCTATGAGGAATTTCAGACATTATGGCTGTCTTAACGTAAATATCCGCTTAAGTAATTGCATTTTAGGATATTACGTCATTTTAGATGGTATGGGGTAATTTTGAAATGTATAGATACCAGTACGCAACTACGGACTCTTTGATGGGTGGAATTCGTAATTGTCCTCATTATAAAATGGTAGTGGTCCCTGGGGTCATGCAATGGTTGCCTGAAACATTGGTTTCTAAGGTTTTCCTCTTTCCCATCTGAGAGAGACCTCAAGCGCGCCGTAAAGACCCTGGGAGATCCTACCGTGATCTACCGTCCAGTTCTTCAGATAGATTCAGGTACGCTTCCGCTTTAAGTTTAAGGTTATGTTTATTTCAATGATTTAGCATGAGCATGATCCTGTTTTGTTTATGGCATATACGTTAGGTTTTGTGTATGGGAGAAATCCCAACAGAGACCACTTCTCTGAGTTAATTTCTCGGCAATCAAGCAGCAATGATGGGCTTTGAGTGTCGATGATGGCCTTCAAAGCAGAGAAAAGGCGGTCAATACAAAGATGCATAGGTCTGTGTGAACGGTGGCTCAAGGGTCCACATGTCCACAAACCCTTTCTATTTTCTCTACTGTTTTTTACGATGCAGACAACAAAGCAACAAAGCATGGTGTCCCGAGAGAGGAAAGTTTGCCTTCCTGCTGACAACTTATCTTGCAATCTAAACAAAAAGGATACAGTTATTTCTTTTCAGAAGAACTCTGAACTGAATTGAGAAGAACTCTGAGCAAAGTGAATTCAATTCAGCTTCCTACTTTCTCAGTTATCTAAACAAAAAATACAGTAATTTCTTTTCAGATTTTTATCAAATACCATCCTACTCGTATCAGTGGTTTCCATTTCTGAATCGACTCCTGTGCTCCAACATCATCCGCTGCCTTCTTCTTCATAAGATTGAGAACTTCTCTTCTCTTTTTCACTAAATCCTATTGTGAAACACTTTTGACAAAAGCAATTGTTCCTAACTTAAGAAGGCCAGGACTCAATCGATGGCATCAACCTGCGCGGTTGATGAACGAAGCAAATAGCTTTAGCAGCAACCTCGCCTTCTCCTTCTCCGGATTGAAGAGGTGGAAGACGTGTTCCTCCCCCTCCACCTCGTCCACCTCTGCCTCCCCCTTCCACCCGCTGCCGGTCAAGGCCTCGTAGAACCACCAGTCGCGGTCCCGCATGCCGTCCTTCCCAGCGATGGCTACCAACACGGACCGGCACCCCAGCCCAGAGAGCGGTGGCGAACCGACCGCCAGCGGGTTAAGGATTGGGTCGTCATCTCCGATGTTTGCAGGGCATGCCGCCTTCCAAAACGCTTGAGCGCCACAACCTCTGATGTCTCGCAACCGAGGCGAGCAGAGGACCAGAAGAAAGGGTGCACCAAAATGACTCCTTGAAGCTTTACCGGATCTTCAAGGGCTCGACCAGATCCAAGAGCTGCAGAGGCGCCGCCGGCACGCATGGCCACATGGTAGGCGAGGTTGCTGCCGGCACTGTCTCCAGCAACCACGACGCGGCCCAAGTCGGCATGATCAGCGATCCACGGCTCAGCACCAGGCCCTGTTTGGGACACCACCCACTGGAAGGCTTCCCAACAGTCGTGGTGGGAGGTGGGGACGGGATGCTCCGGAGCCAGGCGGTACTCGATGGAAACGGCAACGGCACCGGACTAGGTGACAAGGGAGTTGATGTAGTTGTGGTAGAGAGGGGAGAAGGCAGACTCGATGCAGAAGCCACCACCATGAAAGTAGACTAAGAGTGGACTGCGGTGGTTGCCGGAAAGTGGGGGGAGGTAAATGCGGGCGGAGAGGCCGGTTGCGGGGTTGATGAGGACGTCCTTAGAGGAGATGCCGGTGGCATGATGGTCGTTGGAGGGAGGCACCCTCTCGTTGCCCTTCAGCCTCTCTACGTGGCCATCTTTGTAGATACGGAGATATTCAGGAACCTCCTGGTCCAACTCTTGGGAGGGATCCATGGCGGAGAAGGAGAGATGCGGTCTGAAGGGGAGTTGGAAATGGTTCTAACTACAAGTTGTTTCGGCAATATTACTCAAAGTAACTAGTTTTTTTCTCGGTCATTTCTGCGTTCAAGCGTTGTAAATCCAAAATCCTTTCATTTTTTTAACAAGGCAAATTCTTGTTTGCTGTTACAGGCAGTCATTTTATTATTAACTTTATTAACTTTACCCATTGCTAGAAAAATAGTCTCACTTTTATTTTACGAGATGGAGAGGCTGATAGAAGCTCAAAACCATCCCCTTTCTCACCTTGCCCCCCTCGTCCTCTTAATAACGTTTGATGCTTAAGAATTTTACTGTGCATCAAGCATCAAGGAAACTGCAAATTTTTGTATGCTTTTTAATCGCACAAAGAAAAAATTATCGTGGTAAATTAGAAGGAACAAGGTAAAACCTCAAAGGTCCAACCTTTTACCATGGTTTTTTTTTTATGGTAATTTAAGGTTTCAAATTTTCACATTGACATCAAATCGGACCTAAGGTTACGGATTGTTTTATGGTGCATCGAGATAAGCATTCCCCCATGTGGGTGTTTTCTTTTCTAAAACATAAAGAGTTGATGCGACAAAATTTAAAAAGGAAACCGAAAGCTGGCAACCTATCAGCTTTGTCCAGTCTTTTGCATAGACCCTTTTAGGGATATCTTGAAACATAATCTATTAGAAAAACCTATGAAATTAATTTTGTAAAAATAAATTCAACAATAACATTTTCTTTTAGTGTAATATAACAACTCTCTCTCCCTCTCATATATATATATATATACATATATATATATATATATATATATATATATAAAATGGTGCCATGCCATAATCAATTGACAAACAGGTGGCATAACTTGTCATTGATTGAACACATTTCACCAATTTTATAATAAACCACTTGTCTTGCTGTTACTTGGATTAACTTCAATGCTTAAAAAAAGTACTTATCAAAGGGAGATGTGAAGCTTTTGCCAGAGTACAATAATTTAGGGAAATATCTTCTAACGGATGGGCCGTTTCAATGTGACTGACGTCGTGTTTCTGAATTTCTCGTAGCGTGAAGCTGACAAACAACGGTGGACAGTATTTATCCTCACCTCAGCTTTGACCAAATTTTCTTTTTGGAAATTACTTTTGAGCCTACTTGAGATTTTTATAGCGAGGAAAATATTGCCCAAGTACTCCAAGGATAAATAGTCATCATGATCATGGGGACAAAATTTTGAAAACTCCTTGGGAGTGACTTTTTTTATTGCTTTCTACCATGAATAAAGGAACAAAAATAATAGAGTTATTTTGCATGTTGTTACTTTCCTCAATTGTAAATGGTGAGACCACGGTACTTTAATTGATGTGTACGTACTCCAATCAGGGGCATTTTGTAATTCATATACGTACAAAAAAATGTGGTATTTCCGATGCACAACTCATAATATTGTTGTTACAAATGCAAAAGCATAGCTGTGGATGCATGATTCCCAACTTGGGTTCCCTTGTTTTCATCGAGTTCATGAAAAAAAAAAAAAAGTTTGGACTTGAAGACTCGAAAAAAAAGACTGATGGAAGCGTTGCCAGCTTGGGTTCCCTTGTTTTCATCAAATTCTTGCAAAAAGAATAGTGTCAGATCATAGATATCTGAAGATTGGTTGGTAAAAATGGGGCAAAAAAGGTTTAAATTTGGGTTGCGTCCAACTTTTTATCAGATTGGGCTTAGTCAGATTTTAGGGTTTGGAATTACATTTAGACTTCCTTTTTTATAAGTAAACTTGGAGCTGCCTGGAATCAAATCTGCCGTTTGTAGGATTTATCCAACTTGAATTAAGATTCAGCTATGATCAGTTGTAGAACTAATGTGTTATTCCTTAACCTGTGGTGAAGGAAATCAGCCTGAACTATTATTTTTATGTTTTGAAAAAAATATATTAAGAATTGATTTTCACCTATTTGAACTGTGGTAGGTTAGATAGAGGGAAGACGATACAATTGAAAATCTTGGAAAGGAGAAGGGATTTTCTAACAATGACCAAACCTTCAAAAGAGAAAAGGACTATCATAACCATGGTTAATACGGCGTAGGTTACTGGAAGTTTCCTTTTTATTAAAATCTGACGTCCAGAGTCTACCTAACACAATTGCTGGTTGAGAATAAACTATTATTAGATCCGACCTTCATGCTGCTCATCAAGTCGGCAGCTGACAAGCGTCTCTTATGATTATTAAGTCTTAGTATATTTAAAATTAGGCAAAATGCTGAGTTTTGTTGCCCGTTATGAATTATTAATTAAACTTATCATATCATCCATCGCCTACTTGCCTAAAAGTACTTCAAATGATTCACAGTTATTATGGATATTATTGTATATTTGCTACTCTCTTAGCCTTCAGCCAGGGGCGGTGCCATAAACTTTTGACCAAGAGGCACTAAATATATAGTGAATAAAAAACGTATAAATTAAAAGAACTATAATTTAAAAAGCAAATCAAATATTCATAATTATGAACAAATTTACAATTGGCTTCAAAAAACAAAACAAATGACTATAGTTATGAATAAATTTATAATTAGCTTCAAAAAGTAAATTTAATAACTATACTTTTGTACAAATTTACAATTAGTCCCAAAAAGTAAATCAAATGAAAAAGACTGTAGGTCTACACATATTTATAGTTGGCTCCCAAAACAAAACAAATAGTTATAGTTTTGTACAGCTTTACAATTGGCCCCAAAAAAACAAATCAAATAGTTATAGTTCAATTATAGAATTAAAATTGGCCCAAAAATCAAATCAAATAGCTATAGTTCTGTACAAATTTATCATTGGCTTCAAAAAAGCAAAACATATAACTATAATTGCAAATAAACTCACATTCAGCCCAGTTGGTGTTTCATATTCTGGAAACAAAGCATGATTGTTTCATCAATGGTGTTGTCAAATGTATCCTTCTCAATGTAAGTAATCAAAGCATCATTGACTCATCATCTCTCATTTTGTTACTAAACCAAGTTTTGATATTATCATGGCTGAGAATACTTTCAACACTTTTTGTTGTAATTGATAAAGTTAGTGTCAACTTGATCAGCAAATACACCAAATGAACTGCTATATGCTTTCTTGTTGTTATAATTATTTGTGCAAGTTCTACCAAAGAATTTAAATGTGAAAACTCCATAAGGTCTTCATATCTTTGATATGTAATTTTGATATCTAAGTCTTTTCATGCATATTCCATGAAAGTCTTTAGGATAGAACTCAGCAAGACGAACTAAGTTACCTATATCAAAAGTCTAGTAGGTCATTAAGGGTACTAAGTTACCTATATCAAAAGTCTAGTAGGTCATTAAGGGTACTAAGTTACCTATATCAAAAGTCTAGTAGGTCATTAAGGGTACTAAGTTACCTATATCAAAAGTCTAATAGGTCATTAAGGGTTAACTTCTTTGGGGAAAGAAAGCAGACTTGCAAATGATGTGCAAATGTTAAGACATTATTTGATAGAATAAGGACTGATCAATTTCAAGCTATGATGGAGCTGCATATGGAGGTTTGTATTGGACAAATGCAGAGATGTTGGCAAGAGATGGATTTGTGACAGTTCCACTATAGTGCCCTGTTGAGAAAGAGTCAACTTTAATTTGAATAAGTCAAGTCTGATCCCATCAAAGGTCATTGAAACAAGAGTTTTAGTAGTTGGTTATGTCCCTTCTTGAACAGCTTTTCGTAATTGAATCAACACGTTCGTAATAGTCTAGCCTTCAAATCTTGGTCTATCTGTGTGAAAACAATTCTTTGGCTTAAACAAGCTACTGAAAGGAGAAGCTCTGCCTCCTAAGTTAGCTTTCAAACAAGCCCTATTTTGCTGGGTTTGAGCGCCAATTGCCATCCTAAGTTCCCCATTTTCAGAAACATGTTGAGAAAGCCTTTCCATACAATCATAGGGGCATTTTAGGAAATTCAATAGTTACCTTATTTTCTTTAATATCTACCAATTAGAATAGGTTTATTGTTATTATTTGTTTTGGTTGTATTTTACTGACTTATTTTTTTCTTGCTTTAGCCACTTATTTTGCGCCTCTTCCAAGATTCATGTACATTGAAGAGGTAAAGTGCGGATATTAGCAGAGTAGTCAAAGTACTTTAGGGTATATTTATTTTGTGCATTGGATTGTCTTCCTCGTGTGACTTTGCATAATTTTTTTTTTGTTTGAGTAATAAAGGAAATTTATATCTTATCCATTTTTGTTTTGGATCATGATTATCTAAGATCTTCTTGTTTGTGGATCGAACCCGACTTATCACCACTTTTTGTGTAGATCTGAAAATTTAATTGGTGCGTGACTGAGACGCCATAGAAGATAGCATCACAAAAGGCCAAAGATGGTCTGCGTGCACCATAAGGAGCCATGTGGCAACAGTAATACATTGGTATTGTCCCACGAATTACCTGCAGATTCCTTTTTTTTCAGCACCAGTGATTGCTTGTAGTGATAACATAGCAAATCAAATTTTACAAGAGAAAGCGAAAGACGTCAATACTCATTGCCATTATGTGCAGAATAAAGTCGAAGGAGATGGAGACCCCATTTGATTAAAACAAAATCATTTTTCAAATTCATTGACCGAAAGTTCGCCGACAGAAAAATTCAAAAAATATCAATTGCATGTAATGGATGGTGTTGAAAGGTACAATTCAGATGAAACTTCTCATGCCTATCTTTCAGGATGTGGTTCCGGATATTGCTTAAATTTATACAATATTTTTCTATTACAAAATTTTTCTGTTCAATCACTTGTTTCTCAGTGCCTTTTCAGGCATGACACTATCGTAGTCACCAATAAACCATCACAGGCATTGAGTAAGCCAGTATGAGGCTCAACATGTTCCCCGTGGATGTTTCCCTTGGATAATATAGGTCAACATTGGGTCGAATCACATAAATGTGTTGTCTTTGTGTGCTCATGTGTGGCTTGAAACTCCCGATGCAAATTGTTGAGAGAGAGGACTCACATAACCTGGGGGCGAAGGCAGTTGTGGGGCACCATGTGGACAACCTACAAAAAATTCTTATTTTTATATACTTCAAACAAATTTTATTTATTTACATGTTGGTATTTCTTAAAACCCGACTAGACTCAACTACATAATGGGTGTTGAATTATAATGAGAAAGTACTTAAACAAGTAGCAACTGAACAAGATAATGAGTTAAATGAATTAAGAGTTAAACAAAATGAGACTTGCTTAACATAAATGAGTTAAACGAGTCGAGTCCAAGTTTGACGTTGTATCCTCGAGTCAAGCTTCATCTTGTTCTATCGAGCTCAAGTTTTCTGAGTCGAGCTCAAGCTGGCCCAACTTGAACTCGACTCGGCTGGTGTGCAGCCTTACTTCCTCCAAACTAGCCGTGCTATATATTGCACTCTAAATGAACCGAGTATTGGTAAACTCTCAAATGAACACTTATTTCAGTGTAATTGCCAAGTTCGTAATTCCAAATGTCCTCTTTGTTGATGGGATGAAAAATCAAGATATTTTAGTTAACACTTGTGAAACACCACTTAAATGTCCTTGTAATTGCCAAGTTCGTAATTCCAAATGTTTTTAAATATGTGCCAAGTTCGTAATTCCAGCGAATTTTTTTTGGCTCCGCCACTGCTAAACACCAAGAAGCCATGGAGGACCTTTTGAGGAAAGTTAAAGTAAAAAGAAGTACATCCCTGAAGATGTGGTTGAAATCTTCTATCCTTCTATACGCTCACTTCCAGATGAAGATCTTCTCAAGCCCCATGCATCCAATAACAAGCAGACCTTATGTCATTCCTTCTTCCCTACATGACATGCTAGCGCTCTCAACAAATGGGACTTGGGTAAATTCTCAAAGAAGCACTTACCTTCTTCTTGCCATGTTCCTAATATCTATACGTTCTTTTTTGGTGATGGGATGAAGATCATGATCTTTTAATTTGTGTTCCTCGTCAAAAATATGTAGGTGGAATATGAGTCCAGTATATTCATCTTATCATAATTGGAACAGTAAAACCTCTATTAGCAACTAGGCTAGCAATGGCATATCTTTGGAATGAGCCATCACTTCTGTACCTTGATTTGGTACACCCATCACAACCATCAGTGTTGCCAAGACAAATTGCATCCGAGTCATAAATAGCATGTGAGTGACACATTGCGGATGGGATCGCTGAAGACCACATGTTGATTGAACTATCAGTGAGATGGAGAGAAATGCATCATTAAAGACCACGTGTTGGCAGAACCATGGTGACACTATGAGAAACAATGTCATATACTGCCATCGGTGGGTCTAACCATCAGCGACACAAGGAAAGCAATGTCATTGAGGACCACACACTTGTTAATAATGGCACATTCTTTTTCAACGTCGCTGGTTTCCCAATTTCTTGTAATGATGTTAGAGTAATGTTGTTAGATGCATGTGTATCAAGATGTAATGCGAGGGCTACACGACCTCGTATGCACACAGCATGATTATGTGCATCTGGTGCATGCAAGATTTTGGTTGATTGTGGTGATTTAAGAAAAGCGGGTCGATATACATAAACCACACACTCTCGCTCCAACGCATTATATAGAAAAGATTTTCAGCTTACACTCTTGCTGTTTAGAAAACCATCCAGCAATGGCATTAACGCACCCTTGCTGTTTAGAAAACCATCCAGCAACAATTGTGTGACCTTCAATGATGATTTCATCCAGTTTCGATGAGTATTTCCATCTCTCTCTTATCTTTCTCTCCTCCTCTCTTCCAATTGGATGGTTGATGTCCACCGACAAGAATGGCAAATTGGCCGCTGGCCATTATTGTCTGTTAACCAAGATATCACGTGCTTTCCGGTTCCTCTGTATTGTATTAGACATCTAAATTTGATATTATGTAGCATGAAACTTATTCTAAAGAACAGGACTTGTCAACTTGATTTCATCCGTTATTAAGTATATGTGTGTAATTTTATATATTAAACTCTTTTATTTCTCATTTCTCAATTTTTGTGAATTGAGAATCAAGACATGTGCATATGAGCTAACAAGTGAAAAAAAAGCTTTGGACCATTGGTTTTTGAATTTTCATGAAATCCTAATAAACTTTGAAGAAACATATTTTTTATCTTATGTTTTTCAAGTAGAAATCATATTTGTATAGTTAGTTTCAATTTATAAAAAAAAATATGCATAGGTAGTTTTTCAGATAATTTAGTTTTTCAAACCATTTTTACCTTCTTATTTACATTTTTAGTGATATTATATATTTCAATATTTTGGACTTGATGTTTATGCATCACATCGCTGCATTGTGCATCACTTCACACCACAAGTTCAATGCATCGCTTCGCATCAGCAGGCTTAACAACATTGGATGTAACAATAAAAATCTTTTTTCTATGAAAAAAATGAATCATATTGAGACTAGTTGTCATCATGCGCAAGCGAAGTTTCAAAACAAGGAGACAGAGACCCCATTCATTAAAAGTAAAAATGATCTTTCAGATGCATTTACCAAAAGCGTCCCAGTGGAAAAATTAATAAATTTCAATCTCAAGTAAGGTTGTGATGACATCTACACCCAATCGATGGTTAGTGTTGAAAAGATACAATTCTTTTGAAGGCAAATGAAATCTCTCGTACTTATCTTTTAGATTTTTGGCTGTGGTTTTTTATGTCGCTTAAATTTATGCAATATTCTTTGTATAACAGAAATTTTCCTTGGCCATCGAGTGCATCCCCATGCCTACCTTTTCCTCTCCTCCCATGAATACAAAGAGCAAGAAGAAAATCTCATTTTTACTACTAAAAATGTCTAGGCGGCTAGCAATTTACAATATAAGAAAACCACCAGGCATGACTCTATTGTAGTTGTCATCAACCGTCAAAGTCATTGAATAAACCATCCTGTGGATATATAGCCTTATCGTGGATAATACGGGTCAACATTAACGTTGGTGGATTTATGACTTTATGTACTTCATAGATGTTAGTTCGTCTTTTTGTACTACTTCATTTGTGACTTGAATCTCAAATAGCGTGGATAGTTCAAGGCTAGAACCAATTGAGTTCAAGTTACAGACCTAATTGTGAGGTTCCTTCCTCCCTACTGGCCATTCTCTAGCAATCTAAGGTTATGTTTGTTTTACCATGGATCCTACGATCGGACCTCCCCCCATCTGACATAAGACCCATGTTTTTAAAATGAAATTCATGCTACTGAGAGC
The DNA here is from genome assembly GCF_008831285.2 of Nymphaea colorata. Classification (NCBI taxonomy): domain Eukaryota; kingdom Viridiplantae; phylum Streptophyta; class Magnoliopsida; order Nymphaeales; family Nymphaeaceae; genus Nymphaea; species Nymphaea colorata. Next base: position 3,503,303 of record NC_045147.1, read on the forward strand.
TTCAGTTTGTTTAAACTGAGGATCTCTCAAAACACACTGTTTTATGTAGCCTCGGATATGCAACCCACATGAATTGAGTGTTTGGTAAAATTTAAATGAACACTTATCTATGTGTTGCCAAGTTTGATATGTTCACTTTGTTGATGGGATGAAAATCATGATCTTTAAACTCATGTTTCCTTAACAAAAGAGATTCGTGGCTGGGATTTCTTTCCAACTTCAGACCATGACTTTTATACCCCAACCATTGCCCACTAACCATAAGAATTTGTTTTTATTTTTTTCCTTTTATGAAAACGTAGAGGGTAGTGATTAAATGGACATGGCTGCATTTCTATGCAGAACCGCCGTGGTTCAATCACGAGTACTTGAAATGAGAGAAATATCATCAAGTAAATAATGGTTGGTCAAAACCAGTGGCAGAGCCAAAAATTTCTGTCTAAGGACCACTCTAAGCTTAAATTCGAACTTTAAGGGACACTCATATTAAAAACTGAAAATTAATGAAGTTTTCATATATAAATAAAGTAAATTTTATGGGCTGGTGTGGGCAATTGGCCCACACCAGCTACAACATAGCTTCTCCACTGGTCAAAACAAATTAAGATGCACGAAGAGGATGCCCGGAAAATCTAGTCTGGTGGCATTGATCATATATATTCCCATGCAAAAGCCACAATAAGTGCATCTACATTATAAGATTTTTTTTTTTAAGAAAGCTAAGTAAATTAGTTTGAGAATTTCCACTGGACATGGTAATTAGTTGTGCAGTTTCAATGCCAACTTGTAAGTGTCAAGACAGAAGTTTATGGCCTATAAGTACCACTTTTTACCTACGCTAGCTATTTGTTCATATTTTTTTTTAAATCAGTGGCACAAACTATGTCATAAACTATCAGATAAGTTCCAGATGCATTTCCCTTCTCTAATGCTTCTTGTTTCACAAGCTAACAAAATTTCAATATGGGCTTCAAAGGTGCCTATTTCATGTTTCATAGAAAGCAATACCTTTATTAAGATAATTATAAAATGTAATCTTTTTTAGTAATTACTAAAAGTCCAAGCCAAAGTATTCAAAAATAATTGTGGTATTTAAGCTTTATTTTGTCTGTCATCATGCGATGTCAATCAAATGGTGGAGATAGCTTAATCTTGTCATCCAAAGATGAGTTCAAGGGTCGAAAACCATAGACTACCCATCATCGGTTTCAATTTGTAGGCAGCCAAGTAAACAGTTGCATTGCTAGTTAATTTGCTAGTAGTTATACTTCATAAACTGCCATTGCATTCGTTTTGTGGTCTTTCTAGTTTCAGCTTAACATATTTATCTTCATAGTTTTGTTAGATCATATTAATGGTGCTTATTGCTTGGTTTAGTTAGACATAGTGAAGAAAATTGAGCTTCTTCTACATTCTCGAACTTTTCTCTGAACAAAATTTTTGGGTATGCCAGACACCTCATTGTAGGAGCAAATTCTTAGAGCTTTGGGGGTGCCATTCTTCCCACTGGTGCGTCTACTCCGTGAGGACCTTCAGTTTTTTTTAAAAAAAAACTTATTTTCATCTAATTTTAAAAAAGCCTTCAAGAACTGGTTTTCTGGTTCTTTGTTTTAAAGTCTGTATGAAGAAATATCTCCACAAAAGTTGAAAAATTCATGTTTTAGAATCTAGGGGTAATTTTTGATATCCTTGAAAAGGGTTTTACTTCTCTAACAACGTAGCTTTCAAACAAGCCCTATTTTGCTGGATTTGAGCACCAATTGCCATCCTAAGTTACCCATTTTCAGAAACTTGTTGAGAAAGCCTTGCCATACAATTGTAGGGGCATTTTAGGAATTTAATTAGTTACCTTATTTTTTTTAATATCTACCAATTAGAATAGGTTTATTGTTATTATTTGTTTTGGTTGTAGTTTATTGACTTTTTTTTTCTTGCTTTAACCACTTATTTTGCGCCTCTTCCAGGATTCATGAGTACATTGAAGACGTAAAGTGCGGATATTGGCAGAGTAGTCAAAGCACTTCAGGGTATATTTATTTTGTGCATTGGATTGTCTTCCTTTTGTGACTTTGCATAATTTTTTTAATTTGAGTAATAAAGGAAATTTATATCTTATCCATTTTTGTTTTGGATCATGATTATCTGAGATCTTGTTGTTTGTGAATCGAACCCGACTTATCACCACTTTTTGTGTAGATCTGAAAATTTAATTGGTGTGCTACTGGGACGCAATAGAAGACAGCATCACAAAAGGCCAAAGATGGGCTGCGCGCACCATAAGGAGCCATGTGGCATAACATAGCAAATCACATTTTGCGTGAGAAAGCGAAAGACATCAATCGTCATTGCCATTATGTGCAGAAGAAAGTCGAAGGAGATGGAGACCCCATTTGATAAAAACAAAACCATTTTTCAAATTCATTGACCGAAAGTTCGCCGACAGAAAATTTCAAAAAATATCAATTGCATGTAATGGATGGTGTTGAAAGGTACAATTCAGATGAAGATAGATGAAACTTCTCATGCTTGTCTTTCAGGAAGTGTGGATGTGGTTCCGGATATCGCCTAAATTTATACAATATTTTTTTATTACAAAATTTTTTCTGGCCAATCACTTGTTTCTCAGTGCCTTATTTTTTCGTCCTTTGTTCCTACCATAAAGGGCTTGCAATCTACCAAATAAATGATAATCAGGCATGACACTATCGTAGTCGCCAATAAACCATCACAGTCATTGAGTAAGCCAGTATGAGGCTCAACATGTTCCCCGTGGATGTTTCCCTTGGATAATATAGGTCGACATTGGGTTGAATCACATAAATGTGTTGTCTTTGTGTGCTCATGTGTGGCTTGAAACTCCCGATGCAAATTGTTGGGAGAGAGGACTCCCATAACCTGGGGGCAGAGGCAGTTGTGGGGCACCATGTGGACAACCTACAAAAAATTCTTATTTTTATATTGATACTTCAAATAAATTTTATTTATTTACATGTTGGTATTTCTTAAAACCCGACTAGGCTCAATTACATAATGGGTGTTAAATTTTAATGAGAAAGTAGTTAAACAAATAGCAACTGAACAAGTTAATGAGTTAAATGAATTAAGAGTTAAACAAAATGAGACTTGTTTAACATAAATGAGCTAAACGAGTCGAGTCCAAGGTTGACGTTGTATCCTTAAGTCAAGCTACAGCTTGTTCTATCGAGCTCAAGTTTTTTGAGTCGAGCTCAAGCTGGCCCAACTTGAACTCGACTCGGCTGGTGTGCCGCCTTACTTCCTCCCAACTAGCAGTGCTATATATTACACTCTAAATGAATCGAGTATTAGTAAACTCTTAAATGAACACTTATTCGAGTGTAATTGCCAACTTCGTAATTCCAAATGTCCTCTTTGTTGATGGGATGAAAAATCAAGATATTTTAGTTAACACTTGCTTCCTTAACAAAAGAGATTGATGGCTGGGATTTTTTTCCAACTTCTAAGCATGACTTTTATGGCTCTAGCCATTGCCCGTCAACCATTAAATAATGGTTGGTCAAAACCAGTGGCGGAGCCAAAAATTTCTGTCTAAGGACCACTCTAAGCTTAAATTCGAACTTTAAGGGACACTCATATTAAAAACTGAAAATTAATGAAGTTTTCATATATAAATAAAGTAAATTTTATGGGCTGGTGTGGGCAATTGACCCACACCAGCTACAACATAGCTTCTCCACTGGTCAAAACAAATTAAGATGCACGAAGAGGATGCCCGGAAAATCTAGTCTGGTGGCATTGATCATATATATTCCCATGCAAAAAGCCACAATAAGTGCATCTACATTATAAGATTTTTTTTTTTTTAAGAAAGCTAAGTAAATTAGTTTGAGAATTTCCACTGGACATGGTAATTAGTTGTGCAGTTTCAATGCCAACTTGTAAGTGTCAAGACAGAAGTTTATGGCCTATAAGTACCACTTTTTACCTACGCTAGCTATTTGTTCATATTTTTTTTTTAAATCAGTGGCACAAACTATGTCATAAACTATCAGGTAGGTTCCAGATGCATTTCTCTTCTCTAATGCTTCTTGTTTCACAAGCTAACAAAATTTCAATAAGGGCTTCAAAGGTGCCTATTTCATGTTTCATAGAAAGCAATACCTTTATTAAGATAATTATAAAATGTAATCTTTTTTAGTAATTACTAAAAGTCCTAGCCAAAGTATTCAAAAATAATTGTGGTATTTAAGCTTTATTTTTTCTGTCATCATGCGATGTCAATCAAATGGTGGGGATAGCTTAATCTTGTCATCCAAAGATGAGTTCAAGGGTCGAAAGCCATAGACTACCCATCATCGGTTTCAATTTGTAGGCAGCCAAGTAAACAGTTGCATGGCTAGTTAATTTGCTAGTAGTTATACTTCATAAGCTGCCATTGCATTCGTTTTGTGGTCTTTCTAGTTTCAGCTTAACATATTTATCTTCATAGTTTTGTTAGATCATATTAATGGTGCTTATTGCTTGGTTTAGTTAGACATAGTGAAGAAAATTGAGCTTCTTCTACATTCTCGAACTTTTCTCTGAACAAAATTTTTGGGTATGCCAGACACCTCATTGTAGGAGCAAATTCTTAGAGCTTTGGGGGTGCCATTCTTCCCACTGGTGCGTCTACTCCGTGAGGACCTTCAGTTTTTTTAAAAAAAAAACTTATTTTCATCTAATTTTAAAAAAGCCTTCAAGAACTGGTTTTCTGGTTCTTTGTTTTAAAGTCTGTATGAAGAAATATCTCCACAAAAGTTGAAAAATTCATGTTTTAGAATCTAGGGGTAATTTTTGATATCCTTGAAAAGGGTTTTACTTCTCTAACAACGTAGCTTTCAAACAAGCCCTATTTTGCTGGATTTGAGCACCAATTGCCATCCTAAGTTACCCATTTTCAGAAACTTGTTGAGAAAGCCTTGCCATACAATTGTAGGGGCATTTTAGGAATTTAATTAGTTACCTTATTTTTTTTAATATCTACCAATTAGAATAGGTTTATTGTTATTATTTGTTTTGGTTGTAGTTTATTGACTTTTTTTTTCTTGCTTTAACCACTTATTTTGCGCCTCTTCCAGGATTCATGAGTACATTGAAGACGTAAAGTGTGGATATTGGCAGAGTAGTCAAAGCACTTCAGGGTATATTTATTTTGTGCATTGGATTGTCTTCCTTTTGTGACTTTGCATAATTTTTTTAATTTGAGTAATAAAGGAAATTTATATCTTATCCATTTTTGTTTTGGATCATGATTATCTGAGATCTTGTTGTTTGTGAATCGAACCCGACTTATCACCACTTTTTGTGTAGATCTGAAAATTTAATTGGTGTGCTGCTGGGACGCAATAGAAGACAGCATCACAAAAGGCCAAAGATGGGCTGCGCGCACCATAAGGAGCCATGTGGCATAACATAGCAAATCACATTTTGCGTGAGAAAGCGAAAGACATCAATCGTCATTGCCATTATGTGCAGAAGAAAGTCGAAGGAGATGGAGACCCCATTTGATAAAAACAAAATCATTTTTCAAATTCATTGACCGAAAGTTCGCCGACAGAAAATTTCAAAAAATATCAATTGCATGTAATGGATGGTGTTGAAAGGTACAATTCAGATGAAGATAGATGAAACTTCTCATGCTTGTCTTTCAGGAAGTGTGGATGTGGTTCCGGATATCGCCTAAATTTATACAATATTTTTTTTATTACAAAATTTTTTCTGGCCAATCACTTGTTTCTCAGTGCCTTATTTTTTCGTCCTTTGTTCCTACCATAAAGGGCTTGCAATCTACCAAATAAATGATAATCAGGCATGACACTATCGTAGTCGCCAATAAACCATCACAGTCATTGAGTAAGCCAGTATGAGGCTCAACATGTTCCCCGTGGATGTTTCCCTTGGATAATATAGGTCGACATTGGGTTGAATCACATAAATGTGTTGTCTTTGTGTGCTCATGTGTGGCTTGAAACTCCCGATGCAAATTGTTGGGAGAGAGGACTCCCATAACCTGGGGGCAGAGGCAGTTGTGGGGCACCATGTGGACAACCTACAAAAAATTCTTATTTTTATATTGATACTTCAAATAAATTTTATTTATTTACATGTTGGTATTTCTTAAAACCCGACTAGGCTCAACTACATAATGGGTGTTAAATTTTAATGAGAAAGTAGTTAAACAAATAGCAACTGAACAAGTTAATGAGTTAAATGAATTAAGAGTTGAACAAAATGAGACTTGTTTAACATAAATGAGCTAAACGAGTCGAGTCCAAGGTTGACGTTGTATCCTTAAGTCAAGCTACAGCTTGTTCTATCGAGCTCAAGTTTTTTGAGTCGAGCTCAAGCTGGCCCAACTTGAACTCGACTCGGCTGGTGTGCCGCCTTACTTCCTCCCAACTAGCAGTGCTATATATTACTCTCTAAATGAATCGAGTATTAGTAAACTCTCAAATGAACACTTATTCGAGTGTAATTGCCAACTTCGTAATTCCAAATGTCCTCTTTGTTGATGGGATGAAAAATCAAGATATTTTAGTTAACACTTGCTTCCTTAACAAAAGAGATTGATGGCTGGGATTTTTTTCCAACTTCTAAGCATGACTTTTTTGGCTCTAGCCATTGCCCGTCAACCATTAAAAAAAATTGTTTTATTTTCTTTCTTTACAAAAAACATAGTGCATAGTTATGAAATAGACGTGATCTCACTTCTCTGCACAACCACCATGGTTCAATCTTCACCTACGTGAAATCTTAAAGCAAAGAAATATCATCAAGTAAATAGAGTACTTTATCAACAAGATTTCATCAAGTTTTTGAGGCCAGTACAAAGAAATATTCAGTTTGATACTTTAGTCGCTTACAAAGCAAGCTCTAGATTCCAACCTAAACGTGATCTGCCTTTTAGACCTTTCTACAAATGGCGGCATATTAAAGCAGATCACACTCTAATCGAGGTATCTGTCCTTTAGAAGGTTGTTTGAGGGCAGAAACAATATGTTACTGTTTCATATATTTTTGCCTCAAAGGTTATGGTGCCTTAAAAATTGAAATAAATTCATTAATTACTTTCCAAAATATTTTGTGAATTTATCTCAATTTTTGCGGCACATACATGGCTTACCAAACAACTTTTATGGGGTCCTTTGGCAGTAGAGACATTTTGTGAGTGTCCCATGAATTTATCCAAAAGATTGAGGCCAGTTTATCGAATGCTAAAACTATCATTTTATGAACATGCTATAATATTTGGGGTAGATTCATGAGACACTTACAAAGTGTTGCTGCTGCCAAACCACCCTTATAAGTATGGAGAAAGCAGAATTTGTTGCTTTTTTTCCAATGTTATAAAATTATTTATGAGCCAACAAGCGGCTGAATCGGCCTCTATCACTTAATACAGTCGAACAAGATGTGTCATTTTGGTTTTGAATAAGAATCAAAAATTGGTATCTATAACACTCACGATTAATATAAGAAGCTGAGTAATTAATGGAGTGAATGTTAGACAAAATTTGTGACATCTTAATTAGCAGAATTTAAGGGAGTGGTTTTAGAAGTGCGATCATCAAGGCAACTGTATATGGATCCAATTTTAGTCTCTTATTTTATCTATTTTAATTTATCTTATGGATATCCAAGCCACTGAACTTTCAAATATATGGTGGTACAAGAGAAATGTGAAGGGGTCAAGTCCCAACTTCACCATTAATTTATTTCCTGAGATTTTTCATGGTTTTGCTATAGTAAGGTTCGCTGGCTAGGGCTCTTTGGTCTCATTAAAAAAGTTAGTTAAAAAATACAAGTAACAGTTTTAAGTAGTTTAGAATGTAAAATATGATCCTTTCAAGGCACTTATATTGAAAATCCGTGCATCAGTCACCAAGTAATAGGTTGAAATCTTGTTCTCAAGTTAACAAAATTTTTGTACTGGCCTCAAAAGGTTCTTGTTCTCAAACTGGGAATACTAAGGGGATCTCGCGACGGTTTTCAACGTCGATCGGGACTCAAGTCTCAACATTGATCGGGGGACTCAAGTCCCGTGCTTCTTCCCTTCCTTCCTTCCCATTAGGAGCGGAGGGAAGGGGGCAGCAAGGGTCTTGGCCCCTGTCAGATTTTAAAAATTTTAAAATTTATATATAAATTTAAAGAAAATATTATAATATATATTTCAAATCACGTTTTACCGATGGTTTTGACCGTTGGCAGCCATAAATTTTTTAGTGGGTGTTTTGTGGAAATTAGTAAAACCTTTATTAAGAAATGACAAGTAGTAGTCATCTTTTGTGGCGGCTAAGTCCAAAGATTCAAAAATAATTGTAGTCTTTTAAAGGTTTTACGTTATCCATGGATTGAAGACGACTTCAAGGGTCGAAAACCAAAGCTAGCCACCAACATGTTGCCCTTAACTCCAATATAAATAGGTGAGCCAAGGTAGCATTACTCATGAGCATTTATCCCAATCGTAAGCTCTAGCTAGAGAAAGTGAGATTATACATATCAGATGGAAGGAGGGAAGGGAAGAAGCGGCGGTGCAGCGGTGCCACTTATGATCATGGTGTTACTTGTGCTGGTTGTAGGGGCAATGGTTATGCCTATTGCAGAGGCTCAATGCCAGAACGGGCCTTGCTGTGGTGCAATGGGTAACAACCAAGTGGACTGCAAAACAATAAATCCCAACTATTGCTGCAGCAAATTTGGCTACTGTGGCAGTGGCCCTGCCTATTGCGGGTGAGCTTTTTAGCTCTAATGTTATGCCATTGTCAGGCTTATAAGACGGTCTTATGGCTATGAATAAAGCAGCTAGCTAAGCTGGTGGTAAGGTCTGGGTCAGCTCCAGTACTCCTTAAATAAAGCAGTGTATGCACCGTCTTGTTTGATGATGTAATATCTATTTGTGGAATCTCATAATGACACGTTATATGTGTTTGTTGTGATTGCATTGTGTCCTTCCATTGGCTTTAGAGAAATTTTAAAGCTAAATATGTGTCGTCTTTTATGGTTGCATGAAATTGGTCATCGATTCACGGATTTAAGATCCAAGGTTGCATTAAAAGACGTGCTTTAGAAGACTAGGATCTTAGGAACGTGGAATAAAAACTGTTGATTTAACATCGGATGGAAGAGAGAAAGGGTTTCATTAATTTACTGCTAATTATTTTTTGAGTCATTATTATTATTATTATTATTATTATTATTATTATTATTATAAAAGCAGAAGTATTCACGGTCGATATCTTGGTCACCCCTTAAGGGACTAAATGCCAAGTTGTGGGTCTCTGACTAATTTGGAGGATATTATCCAACATCTTCCACAGGCATACGAACACGTGTAACTGCGTAGGTGATCCATTTATTAACATTTTTTTTATCATCATTAGTTGCCCAACTTCTTGCATTGATTTTACAATAAATCTTGTTTTCCATGAGAGAGCGAAACGTATTAAGATTACTCACCGTTATGTGCATGAGAAACTTCAAACCAATAAGATAGAGACTGCATTTGCTAAAAGCAAAATATTGACTAAAAACTTTCAAAGTAGTAATTAGTAAACATCAATTGAATGTATGGTTGTAATGACATCTCCACCCTTTGGTGAGTGTTGAAAGACGGGATTCGTTTGAAGGATGAAATCTCTCGTCCTTACCTTTTAGGATACATCAGTGAAAATATAATTGTGGCACCATGAATAGGCCTGGGCATCGGGCCGGGCTGCCGCCGGCCCGGCCCGGTTGGGCCCGGGTCTGGGCTGGGAAAAACCTGGCCCGGGCAAGCCCGATTCAGCACGTTTAGATTAAAAAAATATTTTTTTTTAATTTTTTGCAAACCCTCCTCCTCCTCTACCCGTCCGTCCTCCTCCTCCGCCCGTCCCTCCTCCTTCTCCGCCCATCCCCCTCCTCCTCCCCCCCCCCCCCCCCACACAACCTCCTCTGCCTCTCCTTCTTCCCCCTTCCCCTCCGGCTCTCCTTCTTCCCCCTTCCCCCCCTCTCCTTCCCCCCTCCCCTCCTCCCCCTCTCCTTCCCCCTTCCCCTCCTCCCTCTCTCCTTCCCCGCCTTCCCCCATTGGGCCCTGGTTTCTGGCCCGACGGGCCGACCCGGGCCGGGCCGCGCCGAGCCGGCCCAGCCCGATGCCCACCCCTGACCATGAATGTTGTTTGTGAGGATGCATAACTGATCCCTTTACTAACGTATTCTCTCGTTTTAATAAAAAAAAAAACATCAGTTGCCCAATTTCTTGCAATGATTTTATAATATTTCTTGTTTTCCATGAGAGTGCGAAGCATAACAAGATTGATTGTCATTATGCATGTGTGCGGGAAAATTCAAATCAGTGAGGTAGAGACTGCATTTGCTAAAAGAGAAAATAATCTTGCAAATGCATTGAGTAAAAGCTTCCAGAAGTAAAAATATCTATTGCGTGTATGGTTGTAATGACATCTACAATGCACTTGATGGTGAGTGTTGAAAGATACAATTGCTTTGAAGACTGATGACATCTCTCATCCTTATCTTTTAGGATTTCTAGATGTGGTTTTAGATATCGCTTAATCGTCAAAAACTATCAGTCATTGAATAGACTGGCATGAGGCTTCACGACATCGCGAGGATAATGTAGGTCAACATTAGATAGAACTATGTAAAAGTGAGTTAATTGTTTTTGTGATGCATGTAAATTAAGCCGTTGACCATGCTGTCTAATGTATCCACCCTGGATCTGCTGGAATCCTCCACTAAACACTGAGAAGCCATGGAGAGCCTTCTAAGAAAAGTTAAAGTAAAACGAAGCACAACCTCCAATATGGCTGAAACAATCAGTCAGTTCTGTCTTTATAAATGTTCTAGTCATATTTTCATATGAAGATCTTCCCAAGCCCCATGCATTCATAGCAAACAGACTTGATGTCATTCCTTCTTCCCAGCCTGCCATGCTAGCGCTCCCAAAAAATTGGGTCTTGGGTAAATTCTCAAAGGAACACTTACCTTCTTATTGCCAAGTTCCTAATACTTATACGTTCTTTTTTTGTGATGGGATGAAGATCTTGATCTTTTAATTTGTGGTACCTTGTCAGAAGATATTTAGGGTTGAGACTGCAAAAAAATATCAACAAGTAGATAATAGTTGTTTTAAAAGAAATTAAGGTTCATGAAGCGGACACCTTGAAAATCTTGGATTGAGACATTTACTCAATTATCATTTCAACCACCAGTCATATATATTCTCCTTGAAAATCCAAAACAAATGTGGCCAAAAATAAGTGCTGGTATGAAATAAGATTGTAATTTGCTCTATTGTAGTTGTCATCAACCGTCAAAGTCATTGAATAAACCGTCCTGTGGATATATAGCCTTATCGTGGATAATACGGGTCAACATTAACGTTGGTGGATTTATGACTTTATGTACTTCATAGATGTTAGTTCGTCTTTTTGTACTACTTCATTTGTGACTTGAATCTCAAATAGCGTGGATAGTTCAAGGCTAGAACCAATTGAGTTCAAGTTACAGACCTAATTGTGAGGTTCCTTCCTCCCTACTAGCCATTCTCTAGCAATATAAGGTTGTGTTTGTTTTACCATGGATTAATATCTATGGTGATCTAAGATCCCTAGGACCCCATCTGATATAAGACCCATGCTTTTTAAAATGAAATTCATGCTACTGAGAGCTTTAGTTTGTTTAAACTGAGGATCTCTCAAAACACACTGTTTGATGTAGCCTCGGATATGCAACCCACATGAATTGAGTGTTTGGTAAAATTTAAATGAACACTTACCTATGTGTTGCCAAGTTTGATATGTTCACTTTGTTGATGGGATGAAAATCATGATCTTTAAACTCATGTTTCCTTAACAAAAGAGATTTGTGGCTGGGATTTCTTTCCAACTTCAGACCATGACTTTTATACCCCAACCATTGCCCACTAACCATAAGAATTTGTTTTTATTTTTTTCCTTTTATGAAAACGTAGAGGGTAGTGATTAAATGGACATGGCAGCATTTCTATGCAGAACGGCCGTGGTTCAATCACGAGTACTTAATGAGAGAAATATCATCAAGTAAATAATGGTTGGTCAAAACCAGTGGCGGAGCCAAAAATTTCTGTCTAAGGACCACTCTAAGCTTAAATTCGAACTTTAAGGGACACTCATATTAAAAACTGAAAATTAATGAAGTTTTCATATATAAATAAAGTAAATTTTATGGGCTGGTGTGGGCAATTGGCCCACACCAGCTACAACATAGCTTCTCCACTGGTCAAAACAAATTAAGATGCATGAAGAGGATGCCTGGAAAATCTAGTCTGGTGGCATTGATCATATATATTCCCATGCAAAAGCCACAATAAGTGCATCTACATTATAAGAATTTTTTTTTTTAAGAAAGCTAAGTAAATTAGTTTGAGAATTTCCACTGGACATGGTAATTAGTTGTGCAGTTTGAATGCCAACTTGTAAGTGTAAAGACAGAAGTTTATGGCCTATAAGTACCACTTTTTACCTACGCTAGCTATTTGTTCATAATTTTTTTTTTTTAAATCAGTGGCACAAACTATGTCATAAACTATCAGATAAGTTCCACATGCATTTCTCTTCTCTAATGCTTCTTGTTTCACAAGCTAACAAAATTTCAATATGGGCTTCAAAGGTGCGTATTTCATGTTTCATAGAAAGCAATACCTTTATTAAGATAATTATAAAATGTAATCTTTTTTAGTAATTACTAAAAGTCCAAGCCAAAGTATTCAAAAATAATTGTGGCATTTAAGCTTTATTTTTTCTGCCATCATGCGATGTCAATCAAATGGTGGAGATAGCTTAATCTTGTCATCCAAAGATGAGTTCAAGGGACGAAAACCATAGACTACCCATCATCGGTTTCAATTTGTAGGCAGCCTAGTAAACAGTTGCATGGCTACTTAATTTGCTAGTAGTTATACTTCATAAGCTGCCATTGCATTCGTTTTGTGATCTTTCTAGTTTCAGCTTAACATATTTATCTTCATAGTTCTGTTAGATCATATTAATGGTGCTTATTGCTTGGTTTAGTTAGACATAGTGAAGAAAATTGAGCTTCTTCTACATTCTCGAACTTTTCTCTGAACAAAATTTTTGGTTATGCCAGACACCTCATTGTAGGAGCAAATTCTTAGAGCTTTGGGGGTGCCATTCTTCCCACTGGTGCGTCTACTCTGTGAGGACCTTCAGTTTTTTTAAAAAACAAAAAAAAACTTATTTTCATCTAATTTTAAAAAAGCCTTCAAGAACTGGTTTTCTGGTTCTTTGTTTTAAAGTCTGTATGAAGAAATATCTCCACAAAAGTTGAAAAATTCATGTTTTAGAATCTAGGGGTAATTTTTGATATCCTTGAAAAGGGTTTTACTTCTCTAACAACGTAGCTTTCAAACAAGCCCTATTTTGCTGGATTTGAGCACCAATTGCCATCCTAAGTTCCCCATTTTCAGAAACTTGTTGAGAAATCCTTGCCATACAATTGTAGGGGCATTTTAGGAATTTAATTAGTTACCTTATTTTTTTTAATATCTACCAATTAGAATAGGTTTATTGTTATTATTTGTTTTGGTTGTAGTTTATTGACTTTTTTTTTCTTGCTTTAACCACTTATTTTGCGCCTCTTCTAGGATTCATGAGTGGCAGAGTAGTCAAAGCACTTCAGGGTATATTTATTTTGTGCATTGGATTGTCTTCCTTTTGTGACTTTGCATAATTTTTTTAGTTTGAGTAACAAAGGAAATTTATATCTTATCCATTTTTATTTTGGATCATGATTATCTGAGATCTTGTTGTTTATGAATCGAACCCGACTTATCACCACTTTTTGTGTAGATCTGAGAATTTAATTGGTGTCCTACTGAGACGCAATAGAAGATAGCATCACAAAAGGCCAAAGATGGGCTGCGCGCACCATAAGGAGCCATGTGGCATAACATAGAAAATCACATTTTGCATGAGAAAGTGAAAGACATCAATACTCATTGCCATTATGTGCAGAAGAAAGTCGAAGGAGATGGAGACCCCATTTGATAAAAACAAAATCATTTTTCAAATTCATTGACCGAAAGTTCGCCGACAGAAAATTTCAAAAAATATCAATTGCATGTAATGGATGGTGTTGAAAGGTACAATTCAAATGAAGATAGATGAAACTTCTCATGCTTGTCTTTCAGGAAGTGTGGATGTGGTTCCGGATATCGCCTAAATTTATACAATATTTTTTTTATTACAAAATTTTTTCTGGCCAATCACTTGTTTCTCAGTGCCTTATTTTTTCGTCCTTTGTTTCTACCATAAAGGGCTTGCAATCTACCAAATAAATGATAATCAGGCATGACACTATCGTAGTCGCCAATAAACCATCACATGCATTGAGTAAGCCAGTATGAGGCTCAACATGTTCCCCGTGGATGTTTCCCTTGGATAATATAGGTCAACATTGGGTTGAATAACATAAATGTGTTGTCTATGTGTGCTCATGTGTGGCTTGAAACTCCCGATGCAAATTGTTGGGAGAGAGGACTCCCATAACCTGGGGGCGGAGGCAGTTGTGGGGCACCATGTGGACAACCTACAAAAAATTCTTATTTTTATATTGATACTTCACATAAATTTTATTTATTTACATGTTGGTATTTCTTAAAACCCGACTAGGCTCAACTACATAATGGGTGTTAAATTATAATGAGAAAGTAGTTAAACAAGTAGCAACTGAACAAGTTAATGAGTTAAATGAATTAAGAGTTAAACAAAATGAGACTTGCTTAACATAAATGAGCTAAACGAGTTGATTAAGAGTTAAACAAAATGAGACTTGCTTAACATAAATGAGCTAAACGAGTCGAGTCCAATGTTGACGTTGTATCCTCAAGTCAAGCTTCAGCTTGTTCTATCGAGCTCAAGTTTTCTGAGTCGAGCTCAAGCTGGCCCAACTTGAACTCGACTCGGCTGGTGTGCCGCCTTACTTCCTCCCAACTAGCAGTGCCATATATTACACTCTAAATGAATCGAGTATTAGTAAACTGTCAAATGAACACTTATTTCAGTGTAATTGCCAACTTCGTAATTCCAAATGTCCTCTTTGTGGATGGGATGAAAAATTAAGATATTTTAGTTAACACTTGCTTCCTTAACAAAAGAGATTGATGGCTGGGATTTTTTTCCAACTTCTAATAATGACTTTTATGGCTCCAGCCATTGCCCGTCAACCATTAAAAAAAATTGTTTTTATTTATTTTCTTTCTTTACAAAAAACATAGTGCATAGTTATCAAATGCTTTCACAAATATTTTGTGAATTTATCTCAATTTTTGCGGCACATACATGGCTTACCAAACAACTTTTATGGGGTCCTTTGGTAGTAGAGACATTTTGTGAGTGTCTCATGAATTTATCCAAAAGATTGAGGCCTGTTTATCGAATGCTAAAACTATCGTTTTATGAACATGCTACAATATTTGGGGTAGTTCATGAGACACTTACAAAGTGTTGCTGCTGCCAAACTACCCTTATAAGTATGGAGAAAGCAGAATTTGCTGCTTTTTTTCCAATGTTATAAAATTATTTATGAGCCGATAAGCGGTTGAATCGGCCTCTATCACTTAATACAGTCGAACAAGATGTGTCATTTTGGTTTTGTATAAGAAACAAAAATTGATATCTATAACACTCACGATTAATATAAGAAGCTGAGTAATTAATGGGGTGTTAGACAAAATTTGTGGCATCTTAATTAGCAGGATTTATGGGAGTGGCTTTAGAAGTGCGATCATCAAGGCAACTGTATATGGATCCAATTTTAGTCCCTTATTTTATCTATTTTAATTTATCTTATGGATATCCAAGCCACTGAACTTTAAAATATATGGTGGTACAAGAGAAATGTGAAGGGGTCAAGTCCAAAGTTCACCATTAATTTATTTCCTGAGATTTTACATGGTTTTGCTATAGTAAGGTTCGCTGGCTAGGGCTCTTTGGTCTCATTAAAAAAGTTAGTTAAAAAATACAAGTAACAGTTTTAAGTAGTTTAGAATGTAAAATATGATCCTTTCAAGGCACTTATATTGAAAATCCGTGCATCAGTCACCAAGTAATAGGTTGAAATCTTGTTCTCAAGTTAACAAAATTTTTGTACTGGCCTCAAAGGCTTCTTGTTCTCAAACTGGGAATACTTAGGGGATCTCGCGACGGTTTTCAACGTCGATCGGGACTCAAGTCTCAACATTGATCGGGGTACTCAAGTCCCCCCGTGCTTCTTCCTTTCCTTCCTTCCCACCAGGAGCGGAGGGAAGGGGGCAGCAAGGGTCTTGGCCCCCGTCAGATTTTAAAAATTTTAAAATTTGTATATAAATTTAAAAAAATATATTATAATATATATTTCAAATCACGTTTTACTGATGGTTTTGACCGTTGGCAGCCATAAATTTTTTATTGGGTGTTTCATGGAAATTAGTAAAACCTTTATTAAGAAATGACAAGTAGTAGTCATCTTTTGTGGCGGCTAAGTCCAAAGATTCAAAAATAATTGTAGTCTTTTATAGGTTTTACGTTATCCATGGATTGAAGACGACTTCAAGGGTCGAAAACCAAAGGCTAGCCACCAACATGTTGCCCTTAACTCCAATATAAATAGGTGAGCCAAGGTAGCATTACTCATGAGCATTTATCCCAATCATAAGCTCTAGCTAGAGAAAGTGAGATTATACATATCAGATGGAAGGAGGGAAGGGAAGAAGCGGCGGTGCATCGGTGCCACTTATGATCATGGTGTTACTTGTGCTGGTTGTAGGGGCAATGGTTATGCCTGTTGCAGAGGCTCAATGCCAGAACGGGCCTTGCTGCGGTGCACTGGGTAACAACCAAGTGGACTGCAAAACAATAAATCCCAACTATTGCTGCAGCAAATTTGGCTACTGTGGCAGTGGCCCTGCGTATTGCGGGTGAGCTTTTTAGCTCTAATGTTATGCCATTGTCAGGCTTATAAGACGGTCTTGTGGCTATGAATAAAGCAGCTAGCTAAGCTGGTGGTAAGTTCCGGGTCAGCTCCAGTACTGCTTAAATAAAGCAGTGTATGCACCGTCTTGTTTGATGATGTAATATCTATTTGTGGAATCTCATAATGACACGTTATATGTGTTTGTTGTGATTGCATTGTGTCCTTCCATTGGCTTTAGAGAAATTTTAAAGCTAAATATGTGTCGTCTTTTATGGTTGCATGAAATTGGTCATCGATTCACGGATTTAAGATCCAAGGTTGCATTAAAAGACGTGCTTTAGAAGACTAGGATCTTTGGAACGTGGAATAAAAACTGTTGATTTAACATCGGATGGAAGAGACAAAGGGTTTCATTAATTTACTGCTAATTATTTTTTGAGTCATTATTATTATTATTATTGTTATTATTATTATTATTATTATTATTATAAAAGCAGAAGTATTCACGGTCGATATCTTGGTCACCCCTTAGGGGACTAAATGCCAAGTTGTGGGTCTCTGACTAATTTGGAGGATATTATCGAACATCTTCTACAGGCATACGAACACGTGTAACTGCGTAGGTGATCCATTTATTAACATTTTTTTTATCATCATTAGTTGCCCAACTTCTTGCATTGATTTTACAATAAATCTTGTTTTCCATGAGAGAGCGAAACGTATTAAGATTACTCACCGTTATGTGCATGAGAAACTTCAAACCAATAAGATAGACACTGCATTTGCTAAAAGCAAAATATTGACTAAAAACTTTCAAAGTAGTAATTAGTAAACATCAATTGAATGTATGGTTGTAATGACATCTCCACCCTTTGGTGAGTGTTGAAAGACGGGATTCGTTTGAAGGATGAAATCTCTCGTCCTTACCTTTTAGGATACATCAGTGAAAATATAATTGTGGCACCATGAATAGGCCTGGGCATCGGGCCGGGCTGCCGCCGGCCCGGCCCGGTTGGGCCCGGGTCTGGGCTGGGAAAAACCTGGTCCGGGCAAGCCCGATTCAGCACGTTTAGATTAAAAAAATATTTTTTTTTAATTTTTTGCAAACCCTCCTCCTCCTCTACCCGTCCGTCCTCCTCCTCCGCCCGTCCCTCCTCCTTCTCCGCCCATCCCCCTCCTCCTCACCCCCCCCCCCCCCCCCACACACAACCTCCTCTGCCTCTCCTTCTTCCCCCTTCCCCTCCGGCTCTCCTTCTTCCCCCTTCCCCCCTCTCCTTCCCCCCTCCCCTCCTCCCCTCTCCTTCCCCCTTCCCCTCCTCCCTCTCTCCTTCCCCGCCTTCCCCCATTGGGCCCTGGTTTCTGGCCCGACGGGCCGACCCGGGCCGGGCCGCGCCGAGCCGGCCCAGCCCGATGCCCACCCCTGACCATGAATGTTGTTTGTGAGGATGCATAACTGATCCCTTTACTAACGTATTCTCTCGTTTTAATAAAAAAAAAAACATCAGTTGCCCAATTTCTTGCAATGATTTTATAATATTTCTTGTTTTCCATGAGAGTGCGAAGCATAACAAGATTGATTGTCATTATGCATGTGTGCGGGAAAATTCAAATCAGTGAGGTAGAGACTGCATTTGCTAAAAGAGAAAATAATCTTGCAAATGCATTGAGTAAAAGCTTCCAGAAGTAAAAATATCTATTGCGTGTATGGTTGTAATGACATCTACAATGCACTTGATGGTGAGTGTTGAAAGATACAATTGCTTTGAAGACTGATGACATCTCTCATCCTTATCTTTTAGGATTTCTAGATGTGGTTTTAGATATCGCTTAATCGTCAAAAACTATCAGTCATTGAATAGACTGGCATGAGGCTTCACGACATCGCGAGGATAATGTAGGTCAACATTAGATAGAACTATGTAAAAGTGAGTTAATTGTTTTTGTGATGCATGTAAATTAAGCCGTTGACCATGCTGTCTAATGTATCCACCCTGGATCTGCTGGAATCCTCCACTAAACACTGAGAAGCCATGGAGAGCCTTCTAAGAAAAGTTAAAGTAAAACGAAGCACAACCTCCAATATGGCTGAAACAATCAGTCAGTTCTGTCTTTATAAATGTTCTAGTCATATTTTCATATGAAGATCTTCCCAAGCCCCATGCATTCATAGCAAACAGACTTGATGTCATTCCTTCTTCCCAGCCTGCCATGCTAGCGCTCCCAAAAAATTGGGTCTTGGGTAAATTCTCAAAGGAACACTTACCTTCTTATTGCCAAGTTCCTAATACTTATACGTTCTTTTTTTGTGATGGGATGAAGATCTTGATCTTTTAATTTGTGGTACCTTGTCAGAAGATATTTAGGGTTGAGACTGCAAAAAAATATCAACAAGTAGATAATAGTTGTTTTAAAAGAAATTAAGGTTCATGAAGCGGACACCTTGAAAATCTTGGATTGAGACATTTACTCAATTATCATTTCAACCACCAGTCATATATATTCTCCTTGAAAATCCAAAACAAATGTGGCCAAAAATAAGTGCTGGTATGAAATAAGATTGTAATTTGCTCTATTGTAGTTGTCATCAACCGTCAAAGTCATTGAATAAACCGTCCTGTGGATATATAGCCTTATCGTGGATAATACGGGTCAACATTAACGTTGGTGGATTTATGACTTTATGTACTTCATAGATGTTAGTTCGTCTTTTTGTACTACTTCATTTGTGACTTGAATCTCAAATAGCGTGGATAGTTCAAGGCTAGAACCAATTGAGTTCAAGTTACAGACCTAATTGTGAGGTTCCTTCCTCCCTACTAGCCATTCTCTAGCAATCTAAGGTTGTGTTTGTTTTACCATGGATTAATATCTATGGTGATCTAAGATCCCTAGGACCCCATCTGATATAAGACCCATGCTTTTTAAAATGAAATTCATGCTACTGAGAGCTTTAGTTTGTTTAAACTGAGGATCTCTCAAAACACACTGTTTGATGTAGCCTCGGATATGCAACCCACATGAATTGAGTGTTTGGTAAAATTTAAATGAACACTTACCTATGTGTTGCCAAGTTTGATATGTTCACTTTGTTGATGGGATGAAAATCATGATCTTTAAACTCATGTTTCCTTAACAAAAGAGATTTGTGGCTGGGATTTCTTTCCAACTTCAGACCATGACTTTTATACCCCAACCATTGCCCACTAACCATAAGAATTTGTTTTTATTTTTTTCCTTTTATGAAAACGTAGAGGGTAGTGATTAAATGGACATGGCAGCATTTCTATGCAGAACGGCCGTGGTTCAATCACGAGTACTTAATGAGAGAAATATCATCAAGTAAATAATGGTTGGTCAAAACCAGTGGCGGAGCCAAAAATTTCTGTCTAAGGACCACTCTAAGCTTAAATTCGAACTTTAAGGGACACTCATATTAAAAACTGAAAATTAATGAAGTTTTCATATATAAATAAAGTAAATTTTATGGGCTGGTGTGGGCAATTGGCCCACACCAGCTACAACATAGCTTCTCCACTGGTCAAAACAAATTAAGATGCATGAAGAGGATGCCTGGAAAATCTAGTCTGGTGGCATTGATCATATATATTCCCATGCAAAAGCCACAATAAGTGCATCTACATTATAAGAATTTTTTTTTTTAAGAAAGCTAAGTAAATTAGTTTGAGAATTTCCACTGGACATGGTAATTAGTTGTGCAGTTTGAATGCCAACTTGTAAGTGTAAAGACAGAAGTTTATGGCCTATAAGTACCACTTTTTACCTACGCTAGCTATTTGTTCATAATTTTTTTTTTTTAAATCAGTGGCACAAACTATGTCATAAACTATCAGATAAGTTCCACATGCATTTCTCTTCTCTAATGCTTCTTGTTTCACAAGCTAACAAAATTTCAATATGGGCTTCAAAGGTGCGTATTTCATGTTTCATAGAAAGCAATACCTTTATTAAGATAATTATAAAATGTAATCTTTTTTAGTAATTACTAAAAGTCCAAGCCAAAGTATTCAAAAATAATTGTGGCATTTAAGCTTTATTTTTTCTGCCATCATGCGATGTCAATCAAATGGTGGAGATAGCTTAATCTTGTCATCCAAAGATGAGTTCAAGGGACGAAAACCATAGACTACCCATCATCGGTTTCAATTTGTAGGCAGCCTAGTAAACAGTTGCATGGCTACTTAATTTGCTAGTAGTTATACTTCATAAGCTGCCATTGCATTCGTTTTGTGATCTTTCTAGTTTCAGCTTAACATATTTATCTTCATAGTTCTGTTAGATCATATTAATGGTGCTTATTGCTTGGTTTAGTTAGACATAGTGAAGAAAATTGAGCTTCTTCTACATTCTCGAACTTTTCTCTGAACAAAATTTTTGGTTATGCCAGACACCTCATTGTAGGAGCAAATTCTTAGAGCTTTGGGGGTGCCATTCTTCCCACTGGTGCGTCTACTCTGTGAGGACCTTCAGTTTTTTTAAAAAACAAAAAAAAACTTATTTTCATCTAATTTTAAAAAAGCCTTCAAGAACTGGTTTTCTGGTTCTTTGTTTTAAAGTCTGTATGAAGAAATATCTCCACAAAAGTTGAAAAATTCATGTTTTAGAATCTAGGGGTAATTTTTGATATCCTTGAAAAGGGTTTTACTTCTCTAACAACGTAGCTTTCAAACAAGCCCTATTTTGCTGGATTTGAGCACCAATTGCCATCCTAAGTTCCCCATTTTCAGAAACTTGTTGAGAAATCCTTGCCATACAATTGTAGGGGCATTTTAGGAATTTAATTAGTTACCTTATTTTTTTTAATATCTACCAATTAGAATAGGTTTATTGTTATTATTTGTTTTGGTTGTAGTTTATTGACTTTTTTTTTCTTGCTTTAACCACTTATTTTGCGCCTCTTCTAGGATTCATGAGTGGCAGAGTAGTCAAAGCACTTCAGGGTATATTTATTTTGTGCATTGGATTGTCTTCCTTTTGTGACTTTGCATAATTTTTTTAGTTTGAGTAACAAAGGAAATTTATATCTTATCCATTTTTATTTTGGATCATGATTATCTGAGATCTTGTTGTTTATGAATCGAACCCGACTTATCACCACTTTTTGTGTAGATCTGAGAATTTAATTGGTGTCCTACTGAGACGCAATAGAAGATAGCATCACAAAAGGCCAAAGATGGGCTGCGCGCACCATAAGGAGCCATGTGGCATAACATAGAAAATCACATTTTGCATGAGAAAGTGAAAGACATCAATACTCATTGCCATTATGTGCAGAAGAAAGTCGAAGGAGATGGAGACCCCATTTGATAAAAACAAAATCATTTTTCAAATTCATTGACCGAAAGTTCGCCGACAGAAAATTTCAAAAAATATCAATTGCATGTAATGGATGGTGTTGAAAGGTACAATTCAGATGAAGATAGATGAAACTTCTCATGCTTGTCTTTCAGGAAGTGTGGATGTGGTTCCGGATATCGCCTAAATTTATACAATATTTTTTTTATTACAAAATTTTTTCTGGCCAATCACTTGTTTCTCAGTGCCTTATTTTTTCGTCCTTTGTTTCTACCATAAAGGGCTTGCAATCTACCAAATAAATGATAATCAGGCATGACACTATCGTAGTCGCCAATAAACCATCACATGCATTGAGTAAGCCAGTATGAGGCTCAACATGTTCCCCGTGGATGTTTCCCTTGGATAATATAGGTCAACATTGGGTTGAATAACATAAATGTGTTGTCTATGTGTGCTCATGTGTGGCTTGAAACTCCCGATGCAAATTGTTGGGAGAGAGGACTCCCATAACCTGGGGGCGGAGGCAGTTGTGGGGCACCATGTGGACAACCTACAAAAAATTCTTATTTTTATATTGATACTTCACATAAATTTTATTTATTTACATGTTGGTATTTCTTAAAACCCGACTAGGCTCAACTACATAATGGGTGTTAAATTATAATGAGAAAGTAGTTAAACAAGTAGCAACTGAACAAGTTAATGAGTTAAATGAATTAAGAGTTAAACAAAATGAGACTTGCTTAACATAAATGAGCTAAACGAGTTGATTAAGAGTTAAACAAAATGAGACTTGCTTAACATAAATGAGCTAAACGAGTCGAGTCCAATGTTGACGTTGTATCCTCAAGTCAAGCTTCAGCTTGTTCTATCGAGCTCAAGTTTTCTGAGTCGAGCTCAAGCTGGCCCAACTTGAACTCGACTCGGCTGGTGTGCCGCCTTACTTCCTCCCAACTAGCAGTGCCATATATTACACTCTAAATGAATCGAGTATTAGTAAACTCTCAAATGAACACTTATTTCAGTGTAATTGCCAACTTCGTAATTCCAAATGTCCTCTTTGTGGATGGGATGAAAAATTAAGATATTTTAGTTAACACTTGCTTCCTTAACAAAAGAGATTGATGGCTGGGATTTTTTTCCAACTTCTAATAATGACTTTTATGGCTCCAGCCATTGCCCGTCAACCATTAAAAAAAATTGTTTTTATTTATTTTCTTTCTTTACAAAAAACATAGTGCATAGTTATCAAATGCTTTCACAAATATTTTGTGAATTTATCTCAATTTTTGCGGCACATACATGGCCTACCAAACAACTTTTATGGGGTCCTTTGGTAGTAGAGACATTTTGTGAGTGTCTCATGAATTTATCCAAAAGATTGAGGCCTGTTTATCGAATGCTAAAACTATCGTTTTATGAACATGCTACAATATTTGGGGTAGATTCATGAGACACTTACAAAGTGTTGCTGCTGCCAAA
Organism: Nymphaea colorata; assembly: GCF_008831285.2. Lineage (NCBI taxonomy): Eukaryota > Viridiplantae > Streptophyta > Magnoliopsida > Nymphaeales > Nymphaeaceae > Nymphaea > Nymphaea colorata. Next base: position 3,527,066 of record NC_045147.1, read on the forward strand.
CTACCCTTATAAGTATGGAGAAAGCAGAATTTGCTGCTTTTTTTCCAATGTTATAAAATTATTTATGAGCCGATAAGCGGTTGAATCGGCCTCTATCACTTAATACAGTCGAACAAGATGTGTCATTTTGGTTTTGTATAAGAAACAAAAATTGATATCTATAACACTCACGATTAATATAAGAAGCTGAGTAATTAATGGGGTGTTAGACAAAATTTGTGGCATCTTAATTAGCAGGATTTATGGGAGTGGCTTTAGAAGTGCGATCATCAAGGCAACTGTATATGGATCCAATTTTAGTCCCTTATTTTATCTATTTTAATTTATCTTATGGATATCCAAGCCACTGAACTTTAAAATATATGGTGGTACAAGAGAAATGTGAAGGGGTCAAGTCCAAAGTTCACCATTAATTTATTTCCTGAGATTTTACATGGTTTTGCTATAGTAAGGTTCGCTGGCTAGGGCTCTTTGGTCTCATTAAAAAAGTTAGTTAAAAAATACAAGTAACAGTTTTAAGTAGTTTAGAATGTAAAATATGATCCTTTCAAGGCACTTATATTGAAAATCCGTGCATCAGTCACCAAGTAATAGGTTGAAATCTTGTTCTCAAGTTAACAAAATTTTTGTACTGGCCTCAAAGGCTTCTTGTTCTCAAACTGGGAATACTTAGGGGATCTCGCGACGGTTTTCAACGTCGATCGGGACTCAAGTCTCAACATTGATCGGGGTACTCAAGTCCCCCCGTGCTTCTTCCTTTCCTTCCTTCCCACCAGGAGCGGAGGGAAGGGGGCAGCAAGGGTCTTGGCCCCCGTCAGATTTTAAAAATTTTAAAATTTGTATATAAATTTAAAAAAAATATATTATAATATATATTTCAAATCACGTTTTACTGATGGTTTTGACCGTTGGCAGCCATAAATTTTTTATTGGGTGTTTCATGGAAATTAGTAAAACCTTTATTAAGAAATGACAAGTAGTAGTCATCTTTTGTGGCGGCTAAGTCCAAAGATTCAAAAATAATTGTAGTCTTTTAAAGGTTTTACGTTATCCATGGATTGAAGACGACTTCAAGGGTCGAAAACCAAAGGCTAGCCACCAACATGTTGCCCTTAACTCCAATATAAATAGGTGAGCCAAGGTAGCATTACTCATGAGCATTTATCCCAATCATAAGCTCTAGCTAGAGAAAGTGAGATTATACATATCAGATGGAAGGAGGGAAGGGAAGAAGCGGCGGTGCATCGGTGCCACTTATGATCATGGTGTTACTTGTGCTGGTTGTAGGGGCAATGGTTATGCCTGTTGCAGAGGCTCAATGCCAGAACGGGCCTTGCTGCGGTGCACTGGGTAACAACCAAGTGGACTGCAAAACAATAAATCCCAACTATTGCTGCAGCAAATTTGGCTACTGTGGCAGTGGCCCTGCGTATTGCGGGTGAGCTTTTTAGCTCTAATGTTATGCCATTGTCAGGCTTATAAGACGGTCTTGTGGCTATGAATAAAGCAGCTAGCTAAGCTGGTGGTAAGTTCCGGGTCAGCTCCAGTACTGCTTAAATAAAGCAGTGTATGCACCGTCTTGTTTGATGATGTAATATCTATTTGTGGAATCTCATAATGACACGTTATATGTGTTTGTTGTGATTGCATTGTGTCCTTCCATTGGCTTTAGAGAAATTTTAAAGCTAAATATGTGTCGTCTTTTATGGTTGCATGAAATTGGTCATCGATTCACGGATTTAAGATCCAAGGTTGCATTAAAAGACGTGCTTTAGAAGACTAGGATCTTTGGAACGTGGAATAAAAACTGTTGATTTAACATCGGATGGAAGAGACAAAGGGTTTCATTAATTTACTGCTAATTATTTTTTGAGTCATTATTATTATTATTATTGTTATTATTATTATTATTATTATTATTATAAAAGCAGAAGTATTCACGGTCGATATCTTGGTCACCCCTTAGGGGACTAAATGCCAAGTTGTGGGTCTCTGACTAATTTGGAGGATATTATCGAACATCTTCTACAGGCATACGAACACGTGTAACTGCGTAGGTGATCCATTTATTAACATTTTTTTTATCATCATTAGTTGCCCAACTTCTTGCATTGATTTTACAATAAATCTTGTTTTCCAAGAGAGAGCGAAACGTATTAAGATTACTCACCGTTATGTGCATGAGAAACTTCAAACCAATAAGATAGAGACTGCATTTGTTAAAAGCAAAATATTGACTAAAAACTTTCAAAGTAGTAATTAGTAAACATCAATTGAATGTATGGTTGTAATGACATCTCCACCCTTTGGTGAGTGTTGAAAGACGGGATTCGTTTGAAGGATGAAATCTCTCGTCCTTACCTTTTAGGATACATCAGTGAAAATATAATTGTGGCACCATGAATAGGCCTGGGCATCGGGCCGGGCTGCCGCCGGCCCGGCCCGGTTGGGCCCGGGTCTGGGCTGGGAAAAACCTGGCCCGGGCAAGCCCGATTCAGCACGTTTAGATTAAAAAAATATTTTTTTTTAATTTTTTGCAAACCCTCCTCCTCCTCTACCCGTCCGTCCTCCTCCTCCGCCCGTCCCTCCTCCTTCTCCGCCCATCCCCCTCCTCCTCACCCCCCCCCCCCCCCCACACACAACCTCCTCTGCCTCTCCTTCTTCCCCCTTCCCCTCCGGCTCTCCTTCTTCCCCCTTCCCCCCCTCTCCTTCCCCCCTCCCCTCCTCCCCCTCTCCTTCCCCCTTCCCCTCCTCCCTCTCTCCTTCCCCGCCTTCCCCCATTGGGCCCTGGTTTCTGGCCCGACGGGCCGACCCGGGCCGGGCCGCGCCGAGCCGGCCCAGCCCGATGCCCACCCCTGACCATGAATGTTGTTTGTGAGGATGCATAACTGATCTCTTTACTAACGTATTCTCTCGTTTTAATAAAAAAAAAAACATCAGTTGCCCAATTTCTTGCAATGATTTTATAATATTTCTTGTTTTCCATGAGAGTGCGAAGCATAACAAGATTGATTGTCATTATGCATGTGTGCGGGAAAATTCAAATCAGTGAGGTAGAGACTGCATTTGCTAAAAGAGAAAATAATCTTGCAAATGCATTGAGTAAAAGCTTCCAGAAGTAAAAATATCTATTGCGTGTATGGTTGTAATGACATCTACAATGCACTTGATGGTGAGTGTTGAAAGATACAATTGCTTTGAAGACTGATGACATCTCTCATCCTTATCTTTTAGGATTTCTAGATGTGGTTTTAGATATCGCTTAATCGTCAAAAACTATCAGTCATTGAATAGACTGGCATGAGGCTTCACGACATCGCGAGGATAATGTAGGTCAACATTAGATAGAACTATGTAAAAGTGAGTTAATTGTTTTTGTGATGCATGTAAATTAAGCCGTTGACCATGCTGTCTAATGTATCCACCCTGGATCTGCTGGAATCCTCCACTAAACACTGAGAAGCCATGGAGAGCCTTCTAAGAAAAGTTAAAGTAAAACGAAGCACAACCTCCAATATGGCTGAAACAATCAGTCAGTTCTGTCTTTATAAATGTTCTAGTCATATTTTCATATGAAGATCTTCCCAAGCCCCATGCATTCATAGCAAACAGACTTGATGTCATTCCTTCTTCCCAGCCTGCCATGCTAGCGCTCCCAAAAAATTGGGTCTTGGGTAAATTCTCAAAGGAACACTTACCTTCTTATTGCCAAGTTCCTAATACTTATACGTTCTTTTTTTGTGATGGGATGAAGATCTTGATCTTTTAATTTGTGGTACCTTGTCAGAAGATATTTAGGGTTGAGACTGCAAAAAAATATCAACAAGTAGATAATAGTTGTTTTAAAAGAAATTAAGGTTCATGAAGCGGACACCTTGAAAATCTTGGATTGAGACATTTACTCAATTATCATTTCAACCACCAGTCACATATATTCTCCTTGAAAATCCAAAACAAATGTGGCCAAAAATAAGTGCTGGTTTGAAATAAGATTTTTTTTTTTCAGAATGTAAATTAGTTTTAGAATTTCTTCTGGACATGCTTCGCCAGTATGTCTGAAGGCCAACTTATTAGTGTTCAAACAGAATTTCATGGCCTATAAAATTTTTATAGTTTTCCATTCTTGACTTACGCCATTCTTTTGTAATTTTTTCTTTTTTAAATTAAAGCCACAAACAATTTTGTATACTATCAAATAAATGCTTGATGTGGTCTGCACTTCTATTAACCAAAACAAGAAAATACGTCAACTTATACATAAGATAACAATTATGTAATCTAATACTAATAGACACGAATTGAAAAGATTGCAACTAAAGCTTCTTGTTTCTCAAGTTCACAAAATTTCATTGCGGACGTCAATGGTACTTCATTCATGTTTAATGGAAAGTAAAACCTTTATGAGGAAAATCATAGGTTGTTTTGAAATAGTTAAGGGAAGGCTAAGTCTGAATATTCAAAAAGAATAGTCGTATTTGAGCTTCACGTTATTCATGTATGTCGTTGATTAAATGGTGCATATGAACCTTAACCTTATACATCAAAGATGCTTCCAGGGCTTAAAACCCACAGGCTAGCCATCATTGGCTATAATTTTCTATGTGATCAAGTTTGTAATTGTGTAGCTAGTTAATTTGCTAGTGGTTATATGATGTAAGCTGGAATGGCATTTGGTTTTTCATCTTTCCAATTTTTGCTTATAGTAGTTGTTTTGTAGTTTTATTAGATCTTATTAGTGGTGCTTATTGTAGAAAACTATAATTGTTTGTCAGAGTTGGACATAGTGCAGAAAATTGAGCTCCTTCTACATTCTCGAACTTTCTTCTGAACAAAAAAATTGCCTACTTTGCACACTCCATGGAGAAAATTCTTAGATTTTTGGCCAAAATTTGGTGTCATTTCCTTCCCTGACACATCTACTATATCGGGGGAAACTTTCAGAATTTTTGGACTTATTTTCATATGTGGTTTTCAAAAAATTTTCAAAAACTGGTTTCCATGGTTATCTATTTTCAGGTCTCTTTGAGAAAGTTCATGTCTTAGGATTTAGGGGAAATTTTGAGTTCCATGAAATGGCTATTCCTTCTCTAACAACTTAGCTTTCAGACAAGCCCTATTTTGGTGAATGTGGACATCATTTGCCCTTCTAAATTTTCTATTAGAGCATTTCTATACTATATATAATAGCGGCATTTTAGTAATTTGTTTAGTTTATTTCTTTATTTTCTTTCGTCAATTACACTAGGTTCATTTTTTTTTGTCTCTTAATTGTAATTTGTTTCCATTTTATATTTTGACTTATTTTTCCTTGTTTTAGGTGCCTATTTTGAGACTCCTCAAGGATTCATAACTACATATAAATTGCAGATCTTGCTAGAGTCCTTGAGCAATTAGGAAAGATTTGTTTCTTGGACTGGATTGTTGTCTTTGTGTGACTGAAATATCTTTTGTTTGAGTAACAAAGAGTATTTTATTCATTTTTTATTTGGATCTAATCAGGCACATGACTATCATGGAGATCAAGAATTTTAAGTGCTATTTGATTTCCACTTGTACTTCATCAAAAACATCTTTTAAAAATACTTGACGGCAAATCTCACAGAAATTTGATCATCAAAAGTATCCTTGAGATAAGAAAGAGTTTTTTTAAGTAGTGTCCAACCACTGGGTCCTCTATGTATTGGCACACGCTATTTACAGCAACTGCGATGTCATGTCTAACGATAGTAGCATATTGTAAGGCTCCAATAAATCTTCTATATGATATGGAGTCATTTAAACCGGTCTAATGCTTTTTAAAGCTGGACATGTATCCATGAGATAGAGATCGCCATTACATCTTTTGGACCTGCCCTCATTAGACATTTGATAATGTATTTTTTCTGTTATGACCAAATATTTTTCTAATAAGACGACTTCAAAACCAAGAAAATAATGAAATTATGGTAGATCTTTGAGAGAAATCTCCATGCTGATTGAAGTTTTCAAATGGACAGTTGACAGAAAAACGGCGAAATGAAGGTGTGAACTAACAAGGCAACATACATAATCCAAACTTGATTTGAGTTGATAGCACTACCAATATGAGAGAAAATGGTCCCAATTGTGGCCTATTGGGAAACAGATTGGGCCTTTTAAGTTCTTTGCTCCATCCTTAAACTATGTGCAACAAGTATTTCTTGTATAGCCATTCTCAACTATATTCAAAAGATCTTGTGACAAAAAAAAAAATCATTTTATGCTTCCAGACTCATAATTATATCCATTAAAAATAGGCACCAATGCTTGGAAAAGGTCAAAATTATCTCAGGAATTTGTCAAATGGTTTACGCATGCATAGATATGTTTAACTTGCACACTTAATTCTTCAGCCTTCACAAACAATCACCACCTTACACAACAATGCTCAGGTTCAATCAAACCTAAGCTCTGAAACCACCATTAGCAACAGAAAACAAACAGCAGCCAACTTGCAAGTCTAAGATGAAGTTTCCTGCCATTCCTCTTTCTGGTTTAGGCAAATTACAAATAGAAGTGGAAAACATAATAGAAAAAACATGAAAGATACAAATGGGTAACACAAAGAATCAAATGGAGAATAGAGTTTACGGCACAAACACTTTCAATTCTGATATATTTTGGTAGAGTAGGAGTGCTTCAATATTCCACCGCTCAGCAAAAGACCGACGTCCACCCTTCTCCCCCATCCCTCACAGTTTTAGCCCTACTTTTTAGTATCTGAGGTGCTGCCTTTGATATGCTTAACTTGCACATCAATGACCTTACACGGAGGTAGACCCTCTGTATATTCGAACTGGGGACTGAGTACGCATCTACTGCCCCTGACTCAAGCTATTGCATCAACCTCTTGGAGTTATGAGTGCTGGCCTCTAGTATTTTGCTTGCTGCTCAGGTGAGTTGATTAAAAGGTGATGAAGTGAGGTTAGGTAAGTCCATCATCAGGCAAGGCGTGGGCCTGACAGCATTGATTCATTGAAGAGTAAGTTTCACTGTTAAAATTGTCAAGTGTAAACTATTAATAAAAATAATGAAAATTTTGAAAAAAAGACAATTAAATAATAAATATATCAATAAAGAACAATCTTAAAAAGCACATTTAATTAGTGTAATCATCTTTGGCCAAGAAACTGAGCAGCAAGAACAGTATTATATTTTCATTCAAAATCTTGTCCAATTATAAGTTAGTTTGCTCGATTCTCGTGCGGTTCTAGAATAATTTAAAACTCTATTCTAAAATGATTAAAAGCACAGATCCCAACTACATAGAGCCCAGAAAACAAGCATTATGCATTGAAAAACAAGACTTGCTGCTGGAAAAGGGCAGAACACTGCCAGCTGGGATATCTGATTCAAACACGATCAAATGCATGTGGATCAGTTTGTATCCATTTTTTTTTATAGAAAATCAACATAAGCATGATGCTACGATGATTCGGCAGCCCTGCCCTGATTCTTTGAGTCTTATTAAAACTGACACTTACGACTGTCTATTTGGTTCTCTTGTGGTCTACATCTTTCTTACCATGGGCTGGCATAACAATACAAGCTGGAGGTTGGTAGGCAGTCAGTCTTAATTCTGAGTATCAGGGGCATCAGCTTCCTTTGCTAATACAAAAGGAGGTCACTAATACACAAACTGAAGTACAGTGGGAGCGGTGCCTCGAGGCCTCGCAAGTATGCCTTATACTTTAACAAACCATTTAACAATAATAACACATTGTTATTGTCTCGTTAATGTGTCTCAAAAAATAAGAAAAATTCATTGAATATTGTAACAAGTGTTCGTTGAATCTGCTCTATTTTTGTGATACATATATAAGACAGTAACAATGTGTTACTGATCAGACAAAGGATTGGGTAAAACCTAATTCGGCTCTTTGGGGCTGTTTGTTATTCTTTCATGAATCTTGATTCATGGAACACTAGAATAAGTCCTCCATGAATCTACCCTAATGTATAGGTAAAATTCATGCAAAACTTTGACAAGTCAATCTACCGTTATCTAAAGGCAAATTCATGGAATAGTAACAAATTGTTCTTATTATCAAACATTTTAATAACATGGTTCCTGGCATCAAAGCGGAGGTCTAAAATGCGACTTGACTTGAATGGAGTGGAGGCCCTACCTTGAGCTCATTTTCCTGTCTTTAAAATTGTATAGGGCTGCACAGAGGATATATGCAGATTAGTTCGATACAAAGTGGAACCTTCAAAATGCTACTTGGCAACGAATCCTCCTCTTTATAGTGAGAGAGGCGTCATACTTGGGAACAAACACCACGTGGACAACATCTACTGGGAACGTATTTTCCATGCTGTGAAAATCTATGAAGCTTATAAAAGTCGGGGAAATTTCTGAAACTAATAAAATTAATGAAACTTGTGAAATTCATGAAATTTGGGAAGTGTATAAATTTTGGAACATTGTTCACGACAACACCTTTGTCAATAACTTTCATTCAATTTCTTCTTTCATTATGTCAACTAGAAACAAACACAAATTAAATATGTAAACACATAAAGATCTCATTATAGTGACTAGGGCTGCACAACAAGTCGAGCCAACTCGGGCTCGACTCGAACTCGCTTTGAAAAACTCGACTCGAGCTCGACTCGTTTATAAACGAGTCGAGTTCGAGCTGAAAGTTAAACTCGAATCAATAAACGAGTTGAGTTCAAGTTGTAAGAACTCGACTCGTTTATGCTCGGCTCGGCTCGATTGTTAAAAATCGTTTCGTTTAATTATATGAACCGGTTCACCGAGCCACCAATTCACCGATTTAGGTTAAACTTTTTTTGTTTATTACGTTTTCATCTTTAACACTTTCGTTTCGACTTCTCCCTGCCTCTCTCTCATTTTTACTGCCCACAGCTGCAACGACTCACCACCGCCGCACACGCCATGACCACCACCACTCACCTGATGTGCAACGGTGCCAAAGCGGTGGAAGGGACATTGGGGCTAACGTTAGGGTTCCTCCGATTCTAATCACCTCTCCTCGCAACGGAAAGAGGCGATAAGGTTAAGGGTTCCGCCTTCGCATAGATATTTGGGCAACGATGCGACCATCCAGCAAAGTCCAGCCACTATACTGGTTAGTCTCTCTTCTCACCTTTCCTTGAAACCCTAGCGTTCTTTTGAAGCTCCGCCATACATGTTTAGGCTTTTTTCACAGGTGGATGTCGAGACAGAGGTCGCTGCCAGACAGATAAAGAGGACAGATGAAGAGGAGGACGTTCAAGAAGTTCAGTTTTAGGGGAGTTGATCTCGATGCCCTCCTTGACATGCCCACAAAGGAGCTCATCAAACTCTTCCATGTCCTGGCTCAAATAAGGTTTGTATCTCTCGCACTCTGTTTTTCATCCTCCTCCCTCTCTCTTTCTCTTTTACATGGTTTTCCATCTTTTTGACGAATGTGTAGGTTCCAGAGAGGTTTGAAGAGGAAGCCGATGGCATTGATCAAGAAAATGCACAAAGCAGTAATCAATCTCTTCCTTAAATTTCATTTTGTTTGAGAAACATCTTCCTGGTTGAGTTTGAATTGGGGCTTCAGCACATAGTTGTTTTTCATGGTGGATTTTGTCTGCCTACATTTTGCCTTTTTTAGTTGTACCATAGAATTTGCTTTGGTGTCGTAAATGAATTAAACGAGTTGACATAAACAAGTTTAAAAAAACAAGTCATAAACGAGTTAAGGGAGTCGAGTTCGAGCTCGACTCTGTATATTCGAGTCGAGCTCGAGCTTGTGTTAGGGAGCTCGACTCGAGTTCGAGTCGAGTTCGCGCTCGAGCTCTATGAGCCCAGTCGAGCTCAAGCTGGGCAAGCTCGAGCTCGACTCGGCTCATGTGCAGCCTTAATAGTGACCGTGACACTTTGACCAATTTGTGGCAGCCGTGATCTCCAAAAAGATGTAAAGCAAAGAGGAAAAGAAAAATAGCTAGTAGTTTTTTTTTAAGAAATTTTGTCGGATTTCGTCCACATTACTGCCAAATGTTAGGTAGAAAGAGAAGCTTTTGGCTTTTGGCAACAAGAAAGAGCATCTGAAACTCGTCCTTCTACAACGGACGGCCAGGATGGTGTCACTCACTATTGATGAACGAAGCAAATCGCTTGAGCAGCAACTTCGCCTTCTCATCCTCTGGCCTGGCCTGAACAGATGAAAAACGTGTTCCTCCCCTTCCACCTCCGCCTCCCCCTTCCAACCGCTAGCAGTCAAGGCTTCCTAGAACCACCGGCCATGGCCCCGCAGGAAGTCCTTTCCAGCAATGGCTACCAACACGCGCCTGCATCCCAGCCCAGAGAGGGACGGCGAGCCAACTGCTAGCGGATTCATAATGGGGTCGTCGACTCCAGGGCTGGCAGGGCACGCCAACTTCCATATCAACTCTACACGTGCTGCCAACACTGGCAACTCACCGTCGAGGAGAGTCGACGACCAGAAGTATGGATGGACCAGAAGGGTCCCCTAGATCTTCACCAGGTCTTCGACTAGCGGACCCAATCCATGAACTGCAGATGTGCCGCCTGCTCTTATGGCTACATGGTGGACGAGGTTGGCACCGGCGCTGTCGCCGGTGACCATGATGTGGCTGAGGTCGGCATGATTGGCGATCCACAGCTCAGTGCCTGGTCTAGTCTGGCGCGCCACCCACTGGAAGGCTGCCCAGCAGTCGTGGTGGCAAGTTGGGGCATGATGTTCTGGGGCAAGGCGGTACTCGACGGAGACGGCCCTCGACTCGGCGACGAGGGAGTTGAGGTAGTTGTGGTAGAGAGGGAAAAAGGCAGATCCGCTGAAGAAGCCACCACCATGGAAATAGAGGCAGCCGGTGATGGTTGCCGGAAAGTGGGGGGAGGTAGAGGCGGGCGGAGAGGGTAGTCTCAGGGTCGATGAGGACGTCCTTTAAGGATACACCGGTGGTATGATGGTCGGTGGAGGGAGGGACCCTCTCATTGCCCTTCAGCCTCTCTACCTGGCTGTCCTTATGGAGCCGAATGAATCCAGGGACTTGGCCTATCAACTCTGCAGAGGAATCCATGCTTTAGAGAGAGAGAGAGAGTGTGTGCGCGCCTAGTGTGTAGCCTTTCTTCTTACCATAAATGGGTACTTTTTCAGTTTCCTATTTTCATTTTTTTTCTAGGTGTCCATGTTGGGATGCTTTTATTATTTATTTGTAATTAGGCCTTGGCGCTGGCCCAGCTGCAGCCGGGGCTGGGCCTATCTTTTACCTTATCGCTTTATGCCCGTCCCGGCATCATAACGGGCCGCGTCCGGGCTAACCTACTTGACTCGTTGGGGCCCGTTAGCTATGATTCAAGTTTTGAGTTTTTAAGCTTTTAACATTTTACGAAAGGCATTTGGGTTTTCGAGTTTCCACTTTTCCTTTTACGTTGGAAAGAGAAAGAGTTGTAGGTGTTGAGCCACTGCCACCGTTGCCGCACCACTGGTCCACCACCGCCGCCATCGCCCTCCGGTGCACCTCATGGCAGGACTAACAAGTGCTGGGGTTCGATCGTCAGTTGTCACCGAGTCTGTTTCCCCTCCAGTGGTTCTGGTAGGAGGCTATTGATTTTCATCTTCACAGTGAGCAGGTATACAAGTGATTTCCTTTTATTTTGAATTCTTAAAGTTGGTGGTTTAAATTGAGAAGTTCCATTCAGTTGGCTCTGTTCTTTTTCTTGATAGATCAGATTTTTGTCTGCTCTGTTTGGTTTTCCCACGCACGTTTAGCAATTCTTGAAATATCACCAGACTTGATTATTGTGTCTATCTCCTCTTGTTTGCTGCATTACCTTCTCTTGATGTTAGTTAGCATCACACACAAACGCAACTCTTGATCTATCTTGCCTAAATGTGGACTACAGCTCTGTTTTTGGCTAACTATTAAAAGAATATGTTTAAGCATCTATATTTTCTATCTCGAAATTGTAAAACAAATGATAGTACGCGAGAGAGTTATATCTCTGTTTATATTGCTTAGTCTAGTTCAAATAGTTGTTTTTTCTATCTCCCTGTTTGATCTTTAGTTCTTGGGTGCATTTCGATGGAAAAAGAAGAGGGGGTCAAACAATTTGCAGATATAACGCACACATTGAAAAACTTAGTGGAGAGTTCTCTGGTTATAAAAACGTGATGCTTTTTACTGGAGCTAGTTGCTTGCTCTCTCTGTCCACACTTACATGTATGCTTGCAAACAAGCACCTGTTAACTTTTATTAACATTTTTTTTTATGTTAAATTAAAAATGGACATTTCAAGGTTGCTGATAGACTCAGAAGATGTTTACTTTGATTTTCAAACTTTCTTTTTAGTTAAGAGTGATGGCTAATCAATCAATGATAATCATGCTGGTGGTACTGGCTTTAGATGTTTCTTGGTGGCTGCTGGTGCTACAGTTTGATTGTATAATTTAGAATTGCTGAAGTTGAATTTGCTTGTTGTGGCTGAAGTTGAGTTCAAGCTGCATTGAACTGTGACCATCATATTTTTCTTTTTAATCTTTTGATGCAGACGTCACTCTCTTGAGTAATGTTAGAGCAAATATTACATCCATTGATTTGATCAAGACTCCTCAAAAGTGAGGCTCAAATGAAATTTGAAAATGAAAAGACAGGACAAAGTGTACGCGAAAGTGGTTCTTTCAAAAGAGGTTCAACATTTAAAATTATATATGCACATGAGATTAAAAACAGTGTGGAACCGCCCTGGCCCGACCCGGCCAAGTTCGGTAGTTAAAAAACGAGTCAGGCCGAGCCTCAAATGTGGTTGAGTATGCCTGGTACCCGACCCGGCCTAGCCCCTTAATAGTCGGGCGAGTAGCAAGCCAACCCGATCCAACTTTGGGTCGTTAACAACATTCACTAAACGGGTCGGGCCAGCCCGGCCCGGCCCAATGCCCAGGCCTATTGTAGTGTCTCATACTCTTGGCTAGGATTTTAAGAGATTGTTTGGCAATAATAATTTATTGTTGATGTCTTCTAAACATTTAAAAAAAAAAAAGTAGATTCCTGAAATGTTTCAATAATTACTTCATAAATGCACTCTACTTTTTACTTTTTGAGATAGATTCATAGATCATATACATTATCTTTTGCTGCTAAACACCTCATAAAGAGTTTTTCTTTTTTGGCTTTGAGAATCATAGCTATATACGAAAGTTTTAGTTATCAATTTGATTTATATAAGTGGTATTCATCTAAACTACAAATTAGACCGTGAGTTCAAGGATAGTCAGCAGTCAATCAAAGTCCTCGTGATTGTTGACTGGTTGTCTGGTTCTCCACTTGTTCAATTTGAAGCTTCGTCGTATATATATTTGAAAGATTATTTTGAACTATTATAAAATGTGGCGATGAAAGTTATTTAAAATCTATAATTGAAAGTAATTTCTAGGGATCTAATCTTAGTTCGTAAAACACTAGCACATCATAACTTGCAAAAAAAAAAAAAAAATCAGTGTCATTTGATCGTCCGGTCTTGGATCCTCGTAGCTTTCCATTTTCTTGTTTTAAATCAGAAATCACACGTGTACGGCTATTTTCAGATAAAATAGTTTGCTTTTGAACTGAACAATTTTTTTTTCCACAATTATTTTGACTTTCGTCCTTTTTCTGAACCCTGCCTCGGATTCTGTCAAATTTGGAGGCTAAGACATTACTTCGACTGTTGGGACAATTCAATATCATTTTTTAAAAAATTCAGTTTACATTATCGTGCATATTATATCAATTTATGTTTATACTCGTACTTAAGTTAATAAAGGGTATTGCCGTCTTCCTTATTAAATTTGACTACTTTCAAATCTAACTTATGCATACTTAAGTGGCCCGTTGGCAAGAGTAAGACATCGTTATCGGCTTATGAATATATTTAAAAAAATGAAGTAGATTCATGAAGCATTATAACTGTTTTATTTTTTAGAATAGATTCATGGAACCCTAATAATGTGTTATTATTACGAAATGACTTTTAAAGGGTCTTTTGTTTGACTCAAATTTAAAATCAGAGTTAATTTGAGATCATTAAGGATTTGAGGTCAGACTCTCATTGTCCAACATCAAATCTAAAGTTTTTGCCATACAGGGAAAATCCAACATCAAGTATCATGGTGAAATATGGTATTTACCTTTTACGGTCGTTACCTTTTTACCACCTTACCTAAGAATAATCCAAGCTTCATTTAATGTGATAGTACCTTTTATGGTCGTTATTTTTTTACCACGACAATATCTTGAGAATAATCCAAACTTCATTTAATGTAATAGCACGACCAATATGAGAAAAGATAGTCCCAATTATGGCCTATTGAAAAACAGACCGGGCCTTCAATTTCTTGCTCCATTGTCCTTCAAGTATGAGCAACCAGCATTTCCTATGCAGTTTTTCTCAATTAAATCCAAAAGATCTTGTGACAAAAAAAAATCCTCATTTTAAGCACCCAAACTCATTATTATTGCCATTAAAAATAGGTATCAATGATTGGAAAAATCAAAATTGTCATGTCCATTTGCCATAGTAAAAGAAGTGCTCTCAAGAATTTTGTCAAATGGTTTATGCATAGACATGTTTAACTTGGGCACTTAATTGTTCAGCCTTCACCAACAATCAATCACCACCTTACACAACAACGCTCAGGTTCACTCAAACCTAAGCTCTAAGACCACTATTTGCAACAAAATGCGACTAAGATGGAGTCTCATGCAATTCCTCTTTTTTATTTGTGCAAATTGCAGATAGTAAGAAAACAGCAGCCAACTTGGGGGAACACAAAAAATCAATTGGAGAATAGAGTTTGCGGCACAAATATTTTCAATTGCTTACACAATAGGTAGTACTGTTCTATTTTATATACACAACAATCATTTAACTTGCGGATCAATAACCCCCTTTTGGCAGCATAAGAGGATTGACCCCCTTACACTCGAATTGCGGAATGGCTGCGCACCTACCAACTCTCAGGTATAGAGCCAGAAACTTTTCATGGTGCAGGCCAAATTAAAGTTTCTAAACTTTGACGATGACAAAAATATTTATTTTTCAAAATTTTATATAAAACAAGTGAAATTTTTTAAAAAATTACATGTAATTTTTTTATTTTTTTATTTTGTATTTTTTATTTTTTAATTTTTAATTTTGAGACCTTAGCTCTGCCAACACGAAACCCCCAAACCATTGCATCAACCCCATAGAAGGTATGACTGCTGTTGTCTCTAGCATCGTGAGATGATCACCACATTCACCACAAGTGTGGGTGCACTAGAATGATGTGTTGGATCTTCACTGGGTCTTCAACAAGCTAACCCAATCCATGAATTACAGGTTCACCCTCGGGTCTCATGTTAACATCAAGAATGAGATTGTGTTTTAAAAGGTGATGGAGCGAGGCTAGGTGCTAAGTCCGTCGTGAGGCAAGGTTTAGGCCTCACAGCATTAATGAAGAGTGATTTTCATGGTGAAAATGGTTTAGGTGTAAAACATTTATCAAAATAAAGAAAAAATTGGAAAAAGGAGAATTAAAAAATAAATATATTAATAAAGCACAATTTTAAAAGCAGAGGTAACTAGTGTTGATCATCTTTCATACACATACACACGTGCAAACCACAATTAATGGTGCCGGATAAAGGGAGTTAAACTGACTATCACAAAACCTTATTAAAAATAAAACCCTAAGATCGAATGAAATATTCAAAGCTACTTTAAAATATAAATCTCTAAGTAAGGTGTGTTAAGCAAGTAAATGACTATTAAAACAGGCTTTACTTTTCTAACAATGTGCTAAACCACGTGAAGAGACTGAAAACGAAAAAAACAAAGGCAAAAAAAAAAACAAAAGTTTTTTTGAAAAATGCCTTAAAAATAATTTTCTAACTAAGATGCGTTAACTAAACAAATGACCAAAAATCCGATTTATTTACACTCCAAATCGACAAACCCCCCAAAAAAAAAGATTTTCAGTTTTGGAAAATGCCGTAATAAGTAGTTACAAGAAACTGACCAGCAGGAACAATATTGTGTTTCCATTCAAATCACGTTCTAGAATATTTGAAACTCCATCCAAAACGATTACAAGGAAGCTACATTGAGCCAGAAAACAAACACTATGCATTGAAAAGCAGGAGTTCCTGCTGGAAAAGGGAAGAACACGACCAGCGTGATAATCTTATTCAAACTCGACCAAATGCATATGGATCGTTTTTTATCGACTTTCTTTTATGGAAAATCAATATAAGCACGATTCTAAAATCGATTCCACACCCAAGCCCTAATTCTTGGACTCTTAAAACTCATTAGGACCGTTTATTTGGTTTGTTTGTGGTGTACAGCTTTCCTACCATATGTTCCTAAGAAGGTTTAGTGCAATAGTTTGGAGTGGGGGCTGGTAGGTGGCTAATCTTCATTTCAAGTATGAAAAAGCATCAACCTTTTATACTACAAAAGAAAGGTTACTAATGTGCAACCTAAAGTGTAATAGAGACTGCACTCCAAAACACTGAAAGCAGACCCGTTAAACTAAGGTGACAAGAGGTTGGATGGAAGCTCCGACTCTCTCTGTTGGGACGTGTACAAATTTCAAATATGATGGCTTACCAAAATTTTTGGTCAGCCATGGAGACAAAACGTGAATGTTGGGCCTACCATGTAAAGAATGTGGAATGCATAATGCTCCCAAACAATGAATTGTTACTGGTTTGCTATGTCATTCACCTTAACCGTTTCCTATCTTGTCTAATAAATAATTAAGGGCCAAATTCATCCAACGAAATAAGGATTCGTTGGCTTGAATGTTCGACAATTGAGTATTTTGAGCTTGTTTGGTAGTGAAAACAGTTTGTTATTACTCACGAATCTATAAAAAAAAACTATTAGCAAGTTTTTAGCAAATTTTATAAATTTTAAACTATATGTAAATTTCAAAAATTTTAGTTTAATATATAAAAACAAATTAAGAAATTTTACTTAGAACCTTTTTAAAAAATTTTGAAACCATATTTTGTAGTTGTGGCTGCCGGTGCTGATGACCCATCAACTTTGTAATTACTTTCAACATGAAATTGCTACATCATGCACACGTTACGCCAAACATTTTATCTCATGAACTGTTTTCGTTTCAAGTGTACGAAATTTTAGAACATTATTCACAGCGACCCCTTTGTCAATATTTGATGCATACTACTAAATTTAACTTTTATTTAATTTCTTCTTTGTCTACGTCAACCACAAACAAACACAAAATTAAGCATACAATGAAGAAGATCACATCATTCACTGAGACACTTTGTCCTATATGTGGCATCCGTGAATCTGCAAAAAGATGTAAAGCAGAGAGGAAAAGAAATTTGGTCGGATTCTGTCCAACTTATTGCCAGTGTTCTGATTTTTTTCTCCTTCTCTCGAAGACGACGATGGCAGACGTTTGGTAGGAAGTGAAGCTTTTGGCCTTGGGTAAGAACAAAGGGAACCTGAAACTCATCAATCTATAATGGACGACCAGGATGGTATCGACCACCATTGATGAACGAAGCAAATCGCTTGAGCAGCAACTTCGCCTTCTCATCCTCTGGCCTGAACAGATGAAAGACGTGTTCTTCCCCTTCCACCTCCTCCACCTCCGCCTCCCCCTTCCAACCGCTAGCAGTCAATGCTTCGTAGAGCCACCGGCCGCGGCCCCGCAGGAAGTCCTTTCCGGCAATGGCTACCAAGACGCACCGGCACCCCAGGCCAGGGAGGGACGGCGAGCCAACCGCTAGCGGATTCATAATGGGATCGTCGACTCCAGGGCTGGCAGGGCACGCCAACTTCTATATCAACTCCACAAGTTCTGCCGACTCCGGCAACTCCTCGTCGAGACGAGTCGACGACCAGAAGTACGGGTGGACCAGAATGATCCCCTGGATGTTCACCGGGTCTTCGATAGGCGGACCCGATCCATGAACGGCAGACGCGCCCCCGGATCCCGTGGCTACGTGGTGGACGAGGTTGGCACCCGCGCTGTCGCCGGCGAGCACGATGCGGCCAAGGTCGGCATGATCGGCGATCCATGGCTCGGCGCCTGGTCCAGTCTGGCGTGCCACCCATTGGAAGGCCACCCAGCAGTCGTGGTGGCAAGCGGGAACGGGATGCTCCGGAGCTAGGCGGTACTCGACGGAGACGGCGACGGCCCCCGACTCAGCGACGAGGGAGTTGACGTAATTGTGGTAGAAAGGGGAAAAGGCAGACTGGATGAAGAAGCCACCACCATGGAAGTAGATTAAGAGTGGGCGGCGGTGGTGGTTGCCGGAAAGTGGGGGGGAGGTAGAGGCGGGCGGAGAGGCCAGTCCCAGGGTCGATGAGGACATCCTTGGAGGAGACGCCTGTAGGATGATGGTCGGTGGAGGGAGGAACCCTCTCGTTGCCGTTCAGCCTCTCTACCCGGCCATCCTTATGGAGCCGAATGAATCCAGGGACTTCGGCTATCAACTCTACTGAGGAATCCATGGTTGAGAGATGTGAGAGAGAGAATATGTGTGTCTCCTGTGTGCCGGAGCCCTTCTCCTTGTAATCTTATTTGTAAATGGATGTTGTTTTCAGTTTCCTAACACTGCTTTATTTTTTTATTTATTATGGTGTCGACATGAGGATGCTTTTATTTCAAATGTCCCACACAGAGGATCTCATGAAGGTTTTTTTTTTTTTTCATAATAAGGTATCTGGTCAAGTGAAACGTGAAATTGTCAATTATTAATTTGATTCATGTGAACGCTACTTATCTAGATTACTAACAAATGGTGGATACACGTTAGGTATATCGATTCCTAACCAGATCACAACCTTTTATCTCAAAGGCAGGGAAGTAAGCAGTACATCTCCATACAAAGTAGTTATGATTGGTCGTATGGTTATCCAACTGTTCAATTGGAGCTTCGTCATATATATATTTGATATATTATTTGAACTCTAAAGCATGAGCTATTACAGGATGCGATGATGAACGCTATTTAAAATATATAATTGGAGGTCGTTTCTATGGATCTAATCTTTGTTCATAGAACACTAGAATAGCCGAGATTCATGCTGTCAAACCACCCTTTATATGCAGACTGTGACTTGCAATATATATATATATATATTTCAATGACATTTGATCGTCAGGCCTTGCAGCATCCATGTAAGTTTCCATTTTCCTGCTTGAAATCAGGAATCACATGTGTACGGCTAAATTTTTCAGATCAAGTAGTTTGTTTTAAAGCAGCTGGACAATTTTTTACAATTATTTTGACTTTTTGTCAAGTTCGGAGGCTGAGACATTACTTCGAAAGGCCCATGCCTGTTGGGACGATTACGCATTCAATATAATTCTTTAAATTTCAGTTTACATCATTGTGCACATTGTTTTTCAATTTGTGTCTAGACTCGTGCTTAAATAAAGAAAGGGTATTACCATCTCCTCAATAAATTTGACTGAATCTAACTTACTGATGAATAGGTCCAAACAAAATTGGGTACATTAATGAAACAAATGTTTTATGAATTTGTCACATTTTTGTGGACATTAACAATGTATTACTACCAAACTGTTCCTAAATAATCTTTTGTATATCTCATATTTGATATTGGAGTTTATTTCAGATCATTGGGAATCTTAGATATGGAGAACTGAAGTCAAACATTGTCCAACAACAAATCTAAGGTTTTTGCGATATACAGAGTATTATATCCTCTTTTTTTACTTGTTGCGGTATTTGTTTATACCATAGATCTCATGTAAGAGGCATTTAATGTGGAACTCGGATTTAAAATTTGAGGTTATCAAACACACGGGTCTGTCCAAAATAGAAGAAAGTGTGGGATGAACTTGAGAAACAAGAAAATAAACGGTTCAACTTACCAACTTTCTCAACATGGTAGATGAATTTCTTGAAGGATTTGAAAAATTGTGAAAGATGCATCTCGAGTAAACTATGGCGGCAACAATTATTAAAAAACCCCATGAAAGCAAAGTTTCATCATACTCTTAGGAGGTGGGGGACTGAACTGAACCAATCGATCATCATGGAAGAATAACAAAAATGGTAGCTCAAGTATTTCTAAAGCATCTATGCATATGGATCCTTCTTGGTGTGTAGGAAATACAGGAGGAATATAGCACAAAAGAACAGTAATCATGGGTTGTTCTATCGAGGGACAGAGCAAATTAGTTAGACCTTTTGCAGATTGACAGGAGCATTCGATCGAGTGTAAGTTGCTTGTAAGAAACGGAAAATGATTTGAGAAGAACAATGAGCAGAAGAGTTCAGTTGTGTAGTTTCTCAATGACCGCAGACAAAAAGAGAACAGTACATTACATCTTTCAGATTCTTATCAAATCCCATCCTACTTGTGTTAGGGACTGTCCATTTCTGAACCTACTACAGTGCCCCAATCACGGATGCCTGTTTTACAAGATTGCAGAAACTGACTTAATTTCCCTTCTTTATTTGTCCTAGAGTGGAAATTTTTTTTAGGCAGGAAGAAGCGAGCTAGCATAAAATAGTATGGATCTTTTTTATTGTGAAAGGTTGATGCAGGAGTTTCATTGTATGTGTCCTGGTGGTCCACAAGGATATTTATATTATAAGCTCCAGTCAGGACAGCAGAAAAATATCTCAGCATGAAAGAGGTGAAGGACAATTTTATTAGAGAGAACATTGGAGGTTGTTCAAGAATGTGAAATTATTAATTCATAAAATTCTTTAATTCTTTTTCTTGTTTTCTTTGCACATTGTCCTCTTATTGTAACTATAAATAAGTGTTGAGAAATGAAAGGGTTGTGTGCTCCTACTCTGGTTTCTATTCTTTCTACTCTTCTTGTAGCAGGACTCTGTTTTTGTGCATGGTATCAAAGTAATGTCCATGACTGACCCTGAGTGATCTTCTCATCCCAATGGTGGAACACTCCATGCAGGATCAGAGTCTCTTGGAGATGTCAACTTGGCGGGTTCTTCCAACCTTTATTACTTGCATCATTCTAACAATCCTGAAGCTGCTTTGGTTTCACAACTGTTGAATGGAGTTAACTACCCTACCTGGAGCCATAAAATGACTATTGCATTGTCTGCCAAAAACAAGCTAGGGTTTGTGGACGGAAGTCTTCACCCACCAAGCATCGCTGCACCAGAGTTTTTGGCTTGGAGGCTCTACAATCATATGGTATTGTCTTGGATTCTCAATTCTACTTCTCGTGAGATTATGGGTAGTGTGATTTATGCTACATCTACCATAGATGTGTGGATTGATCTTAGAGAACAATTTACACAAGGGAAAGCACCACGAAAATACCAGTTACTAGTACTAGAGGGTAAATTCTATTGTGTCACACATTGCCTTCAGTTTCCAAGGTTTACTTCTTGTACTTCAAGAAGAAAAGCAGAGAGAAACATGAGTGATGAGCAATCCAGTTGAGAATGTTGGTTTGCCTGCTAATATTGGTAGGGATCTCAAGTTTGTTAAAGGCCGAAACAACAAAAAATCTCAATATTATTGCAACTATTGCAAAATTTCTAGACATACCAAAGAGAGATGTTTCAAACTAAATAAATATTCTTCAAATGTTAAAGATGACAATCAAAGGAATGTCAATTCTGCTTTCTACTTGTCTTTTGATGACCACGATGGTAAAAAACCTCAATCTATAGCTTCAACTTCTGCTGCAATAGACAAAGTTCTCAATAAAGATTATGCACCTTTCTTTACAATAGAAGAATACAATCAGATCAAACTTCTTCTTAAAGATTGCTCATCAGCCCAATGTAGTTTTGTTGGTATCTCTATTTACTCTTCTGGTACTTGGATTTTGGACAATCGTGCAAATGATCATATGTGTTCGTCAGTGAACATTATGATCAATGTGTCACTTCTTCAGTCCTCATTTCCTATTAGACTACCTGACAATAAACTAATTTCAGCTACTCATATTGGATAGGTCCAGTTGTCTCGTAACCTTACGTTGCAAACTGTCTACTATCTTCCCAATTTTAAATTCAATCTTGTTTCCATAAGTAAAGTTTTACTTAACCTCTACTTATTCTGTTGTCGATACCTAAAAACATTGGATTGAAATATGCTTTTTGACATGTCGCTAGAATTTTATAGGAGGAGAAAACTAAAACTCGTATAGGAATAAGTAAAGTATCATGTTTAGGTTTTTAAAAAATGGTAAATTAACAATTGACTTTCAGCTATTTGAACTCTGATTGTAGAAAGAAGGAAGATCAATAAGGAAGAGGATATGCTTGAAAATCTTGGAAAGGGGAGGATTCTAAAAGTAATTAAACCTTTAAATAAGAAGAGGATATGAAATTTGAAATCTTGTAAAAGCAAGGACCATTCTAAAAATGATTAATACTCTAAGGGTTATTGCTGAGAAAAAAAAAATTTCCTTCTATTCACAATGACTCTTTGGTCAACACTCAACGCATACTTCATATCAACCAGAAACAACACATTATATTCAAAGAAAAAATTTATATCGTTGAAAGTTTGATTTGTAAGTAGCTGCACAAATCGTTCTCAATTATATTGCAGTTCGTCTTTTTTCTAAACTCTATCAAGTCTTTTGTCAAATAAGGAGGCTGAGACATCACCATTGTAAGGCCCACCATCTTTTTCCAAGTAAGTAGGGGGACCTATTGTCAGAGCCAAAGTTCTCACCTAATCTCTTGTTTCCTTAGGAGTCATTTAGCAAATGCAACGCTATATGAGTGTTTCATGAATCCACCCTCAAGATTGGAGTAGATTCCTAAACACCTAGCTTTGGTGTTCCGTCAATCTATTCTAACTTTTGAGGTAGATTCATGAAATACTAACATAGTGTTTCAACGGCCAAACAATGCCTTAGTGTACATATTTTACTTTCAATGCTTTGGGGTGCCACTCTGCTGCACTAGTGACCCCTCTTTTCTAACATGATTCAGTATTCAGTATCACTCCAACAATTTAAATCTTGCATATAACATTTTTATTTGTCTAAGGTCGTGCTTGAACAAAGGAGACAAATGTGACCATTTCTGCATGAATCTAACTTAAGCATTTTTTTTATCTTTTGAAGATGGATTTGTCCAAGACAAAGAAAAGCATAGAAAGGGGTTGAGAAAAGGGAAAATTGTGAGTGGTCCAACTTACCCTTTCTTAATGTGAACGATGACTTTGTCAAAAGATTTGAAAAATGTGAATGATATTGCATCCCAAGTGAAGCAAATAAGAGGAGACTACGATTTTTAAGAACTCTATGAAATTAAGTAAATTTTCATCCTACTCTTTTGAGGTGGCTAATCAACAAGTCTCACATTAAACAAGGTTGAAATTCTTCATGGTGAAAACTTGTGAGAGAAACAATCTAGAGGAAGCTATTTTGCCTTCACCAACTAATAAAGATAAGGGATTGAATTGTTAGATCTGCTCATACTGGCAAAAGGGAAGTGAACACTTTGGATCAAACATTAAAGAATAACCAATAAGGTAGCCCGAATACTTCTATAGTGTCTCCATTGACCATACAGATACTCCTTGTGTGTGAAAGAAGGAATGCAGCAGAAGAACGGTAACTGGGTGATCCTATTGGCCTCCTTGCATCCGAAGCAAGACTGCACGCTAATTAGATCATTTGCAGAATGGTAGGAGCTAGCATTCGTGTAGGATGGAAGAGTTGGTCAAAGGGTGTGACAAAAGGCGAGACTGTAAGATCATTTAGTGGGCCGACATATGTCTATAAGGAATTTCAGACATTATGGCTGTCTTAACGTAAATATCCGCTTAAGTGATTGCATTTTAGGATATTACGTCATTTTAGATGGTATGGGGTAATTTTGAAATGTATAGATACCAGTACGCAATTACGGACTCTTTGATGGGTGGAATTCGTAATTGTCCTCATTATAAAATGGTAGTGGTCCCTGGGGTCGTGCAATGGTTGCCTGAAACATTGGTTTCTAGGGTTTTCCTCTTCCCCATCTGAGAGAGACCTCAAGCGCGCCGCAAAGACCCTGGAAGATCCTACCGCGATCTACCGTCCAGTTCTTTAGATGGATTCAGGTACGCTTCCGCTTTAAGTTTAAGGTTATGTTTATTTCAATGATTTAGCATGAGCATGATCATGTTTTGTTTATGGCATATACGTTAGGTTTTGTGTATGCATGAAGGGGAGAAATCCCAAGGCTTCTATCGCAGCCACGAAAGAAGAAGAAGACACAGAAGGGGAGGCGACGGCAGAGAGGGGCAACGGCCGGGGCCAGCCGTTTTGGCGGCACGGCGGGCAGCGACCGCCGGTTCGGGCGACGGCCAGCGCCCACCCACCTCCGTCCCTTCCGATTTCCCTTTTCGATTTCTGAAAGAACTGCAACAGGTGCGGTAGAAAGGCTTTCGCCCACCTCCATCCACCCGCCTCCGGACATGCCATCGAGCTCTCTATCGCCGGACGGCGTCGTGACACCCACCGGTGCCCACCCAAGGCTCCCGGTGGCCCACTGGAGGCGATTTCGCCGTTTGCCGTCAGTTCGATGACTGATCAGAGGCGAGCGGCGGTTTCGGTTGAGTGGAGACGACGCTCGGGCGGTCGAGCTAGGTTGGACCGGGTCGGGTCTTGCAAACCCGATCCGGATCCATCAAATTTTTAAAAAAAATTCATTTTGCTGCCGCCGCACCTTTGTGTTAAGATTTCGGACCGGTCGGGCGGCAGGACCCGACCCGTATCCATACGGCCTTGTTGTAAAACTCGAACCGGTTCATTCGGTTTCAGAACGGTTCAATCTGATTCAGAACCGATTCGGTCCGATTCAGACCGTTTCGAACCTTTTGGGGACCGATTCAGATATTTTTTGGACCGGTTCAGTTGTTTTTGAGACCGGTTCGGACCTTTAAAACCCGATTCGGATCATTTTGGGACCCGTTCATTCAGTTTTAGAACCGATTCAGACCCTTTTCAGAACGGTTCAGTTGTTTGCAGACCGGTTCAGTTGATTTTGAAACCGATTCAGGGCATTTCAGACCGGTTTATTCAGTTTTAAAACCGATTTAAGTCATTTTCAAACCGGTTCAGTGGGTTTCAGAACCGATACGGTCTATTTTGACCGGTTCGTCCAATTTTTAGACCGGTTCAGCCCTATTTAGGGGCATGTGGGTGCTTTAGTTGCGGTTTAAGAACGATAAGGGCCACTTTAAGGCCGATTCAGTGGTTCTTGATCCTCTTAAGCACGATTATGGTACCGGTTCATAATATTTTGGACTCTTTTGGGCCTATTTCATTAAACCATTTGGTTTTGGGTTTAATGTTGGGAAAGTTTTGTATGTAATTTTAATTCATGTATCATGTTTTGCATGTTTTAAATTTGTTGGTGTACTTTAGATGAATATTTGGATTATGAATTTGATCTTTGGCCATGTCTATTGTTTGAAATGAGTATGTTTGTATTTTATGTCACCAAAGTGACCTCTGTTGTACGAATTTGCATGTTTTGAACATTAGATGATAGTATACTTGATCCATGCGGACAATGATCAACCCAAAGGAGGATTGTTGTTTGGTCAGGTTTAAGTATACAGGGCAATGAATATGTGGTAATTTTTCAGGTTTTCATGTAAATAGCGAGTCAATCCAAAGATAGGCTCGTTGTTTGACAGGGTTAATTATCTATATTCATTGTTGACCAAGAATACCACTTGCAGTTAGTATTTCAATCCAAAGATTGGATATTAACGTTGCACCGGTACCTTGTGATGGGATTTAGGCCATTGTATTTAAATTCATTTATATTTATTATTTCATTTTTGTACATGTTTTGATTGTGAGCATGTTTGGTATTTTTGTTCTTTGTACAGTGAGTTCTGCTTCCATGATATCTGCAAATTTGAGTACTGTTCCTGAGTTAAATGGTTCGAATTTTAAGGACTGAAAAGAAACTGTTATGATTGTTCTGGGTTGTATGGATCTAGACCTTGCATTTAGGGAGTTGTGCTCACCTCATCCAACAGATCAAAGTTCCCATGAGGATAAGCGGTACTTTGAACGGTGGGAACGCTCAAACCGTATGTGTCTAATGATCATGAAGAGATCAATCCCAAAAATTTTAGGGGCTCTATTATTGAAAAGGCTAGTGCCAAGGCGTTCCTTGAAGAGATTGAAAAACGTTTTGCTAAAAATAAAAAGGCTGAAACAAGCACTCTTTTGAGTAAACTTATGACGCTGAAGTATAAAAGTAAGGGGAACATACGGGAGCACATTATGTAAATGTCTCATCTTGCTTCAAAATTACAGGCGCTAGGTCTGAGGTTACCCGAAGACTTTATAGTGCATATGGTTCTTCTTTCTCTTCCACCACAGTTTGGACAGTTTAAAATTAGTTATAACTTTCAAAAGGAGAAATGGACTCTTAATGAGCTCATTTCGCACTGTGTGGAAGAAGAGGAGAAATTGAAGCATGATAGGATAGAAAGTGCTCACTTGGCTACTACGTCTAAAAGTTAGAAAATGAAGGCTATTAAGGAAGTTGCAGTTGATCATGCATCCATCAAAAAACAAAAGAAGCATAAGGAAGGCAAATCAAGCTGCTTCTTTTGCAAGGACGAAGGTCATATGAAGAAGGATTGTACTTAGTACCACGCATGGCGTGAAAAGAAAGGTACGATTCTTACTTTGGTTTGTTCTGAGGTTAATTTAATTTCAGTACCAAGGCACTTGTGGGTAGATTCGGTTGCTACTACTCACATAAGTGTTTCCGTGCAGAGCTGCCTAAATTGTCGAACGCCAATTGATGTTGAAAGATTCATCTATGAGAGCGATGACATGAAGGCGAAGTTTGAAGTCATAGCAGATTTTTTGAGTTATTGTTAAAGACTGGTTGTTATTTGAATTTGATAGAAACTTATGTAATACCGCCTTTTAGACGGAATTTGGTTGTTATTTCCTTAGTGAACAATTTTGTTATTATTGTTCATTTGGAGGAAATAAATTTAAGTAGTTTCTGCATTCAAATTTGAATTCCACTGGTTCTTTGTCTTGTAGCGATAACCTTTATTTGTTTGATACTGTTGCTTCATATAATGAAACCTTGCATGTTACATTTAGTGGTACTAAAAGAAAATTAGCCAAAGAGAATTCAGCTATGTTATGGCATTGGCGCGTAGGACATATCTCTGAAAAAAGAATATAAAGGCTTATGTCAAAAGGAATTCTTGAGTCCCTTGATTTTGCAGACTTTAATGTTTGCATTGAATGTATAAAGGGAAAATGAACAAACATTAAGGGGTTATATGTTTTATAATCCATCCAGTAAGTCTTTCTTTGAAAAGAGAAATGCTCATTTCTTTGAGGATATTGAGTTTGGGGGAGGTGATCAGGTTAGGAGCATTGCCTTTGAAAAGGGACCTGAGTCCACTCTATTCAGAAGAAGGCAATGATGTTGATCTCCATACTGAAGAACAAACTCAGCTACCTCAAGAAAATTAAGTAGAGGTGTCACTAAGGAAATCCATATATGGACTAAAGCAAGTTTTCCAGTCATTACAAACTTCATCAAGTTATAGTTTCATTTGGTTTCGAAATTAATATGGTTGATGAATGTGTATACCAAAAGTTCAGTGGGGGCAAATTTATCTTTCTGGTTTTATATGTCGATGATATATTGTTGGCAAGTAATGATGTGGGCATATTGCATGAAACTAAGAATTTTTTGTCAACAAAGTTTGACATGAAGGATCTTGGTTGTGCATCTTTTGTATTGGGGATCCAAATATTTTGAGATCGTTCTCAGGATATTCTTTGGATTATTACAAAAGTCCTACATTAATAAGGTGTTTCACTGATATGGCATGAAAAGTTGTAAACCAGGAAATACTCCAGTTACTAAAGAAGACAAGTTTTGTCTCAAACAGTGCCCTAAAAGTGAAATCGAATCTAAGGAAATGGAAATGATTCCCTATTTGTCTGTTGTGGGAAGCCTTATGTATGCTCAGGTTTGTACTCGTTTAGATATTGCATTTATCATTGCAATGTTAGGCAGATACTTAAGTGATCCTGGTATGGATCATTGGGAAGCAGCCAAAAGGGTATTGAGGTACTTACAAAGAACAAAAGGTTTTACGCTCACATACAGGAAGTCAGACCAGTGGGAGATCATTGGGTATTCAGATTCTGACTTTGCTGGGTGCCAAGATAATAGCATTCAATCAGGTTTTGTGATTGTAGAATTTTGTCACGAGGCTGCGCATTATGTATGGTATAGGCTGCGTATTATGTATGGTATAGAAAGACCACTAAGGTTGTTGTGTGACAATAATTCAGTAGTCATGTACTCTTATAACAGCCACAGTTTGTCAAAGTCGAAGCTCATCGACATTAAGTTTTTGGCCGTTAAAGAAAGGATACAGAATGGTCAGGTGTCTTTAGAGCATATTGGGACAAACTCTATGATTTGTAGATCCGCTTACCAAGGTTTAACACATAAGGTCTTTCACAAACATGTTGTTCATATGGGTGTTATCC
This sequence comes from Nymphaea colorata, assembly GCF_008831285.2. NCBI lineage: Eukaryota > Viridiplantae > Streptophyta > Magnoliopsida > Nymphaeales > Nymphaeaceae > Nymphaea > Nymphaea colorata. Next base: position 3,555,577 of record NC_045147.1, read on the forward strand.
TTGGATGATGTGCTGGTTTAGTGGGAGTTTGTATTTTGTTTGCTCTAATGTATGGACACGTATTCAGTTTTCTGCAGAATAAAGTTTAAAGTTCTTTGGTTCCATTCTGTGTTTATGTTTTGATCTCCATAAGGTTTTAAAGTTGGACCAGTTGAGAATAGACATGTTGTAATCACATTGCATGTAATTCTCATGCTATACATCCATATCAGATCTATGTCATTGATTATGTTAACATTTGTGATCATTGAAGGTTTAGCAAATTTTATTATAGCGAAAGCCGCTTTGGTTCTGTGTTGATATGGTCATGGACGAGATTGGCGAAAATGACGTTTAATAAGATAGCAATTATGAACTCTTAAGGTTTTGTGTAATGTCTGAATGTATAAAGACATATTTGGCCCAAGTGGGAGATTGTAAGATCATTTAGTGGGCCGACATATGTCTATGAGGAATTTCAGACATTATGGCTGTCTTAACGTAAATATCCGCTTAAGTAATTGCATTTTAGGATATTACGTCATTTTAGATGGTATGGGGTAATTTTGAAATGTATAGATACCAGTACGCAACTACGGACTCTTTGATGGGTGGAATTCGTAATTGTCCTCATTATAAAATGGTAGTGGTCCCTGGGGTCATGCAATGGTTGCCTGAAACATTGGTTTCTAAGGTTTTCCTCTTTCCCATCTGAGAGAGACCTCAAGCGCGCCGTAAAGACCCTGGGAGATCCTACCGTGATCTACCGTCCAGTTCTTCAGATAGATTCAGGTACGCTTCCGCTTTAAGTTTAAGGTTATGTTTATTTCAATGATTTAGCATGAGCATGATCCTGTTTTGTTTATGGCATATACGTTAGGTTTTGTGTATGGGAGAAATCCCAACAGAGACCACTTCTCTGAGTTAATTTCTCGGCAATCAAGCAGCAATGATGGGCTTTGAGTGTCGATGATGGCCTTCAAAGCAGAGAAAAGGCGGTCAATACAAAGATGCATAGGTCTGTGTGAACGGTGGCTCAAGGGTCCACATGTCCACAAACCCTTTCTATTTTCTCTACTGTTTTTTACGATGCAGACAACAAAGCAACAAAGCATGGTGTCCCGAGAGAGGAAAGTTTGCCTTCCTGCTGACAACTTATCTTGCAATCTAAACAAAAAGGATACAGTTATTTCTTTTCAGAAGAACTCTGAACTGAATTGAGAAGAACTCTGAGCAAAGTGAATTCAATTCAGCTTCCTACTTTCTCAGTTATCTAAACAAAAAATACAGTAATTTCTTTTCAGATTTTTATCAAATACCATCCTACTCGTATCAGTGGTTTCCATTTCTGAATCGACTCCTGTGCTCCAACATCATCCGCTGCCTTCTTCTTCATAAGATTGAGAACTTCTCTTCTCTTTTTCACTAAATCCTATTGTGAAACACTTTTGACAAAAGCAATTGTTCCTAACTTAAGAAGGCCAGGACTCAATCGATGGCATCAACCTGCGCGGTTGATGAACGAAGCAAATAGCTTTAGCAGCAACCTCGCCTTCTCCTTCTCCGGATTGAAGAGGTGGAAGACGTGTTCCTCCCCCTCCACCTCGTCCACCTCTGCCTCCCCCTTCCACCCGCTGCCGGTCAAGGCCTCGTAGAACCACCAGTCGCGGTCCCGCATGCCGTCCTTCCCAGCGATGGCTACCAACACGGACCGGCACCCCAGCCCAGAGAGCGGTGGCGAACCGACCGCCAGCGGGTTAAGGATTGGGTCGTCATCTCCGATGTTTGCAGGGCATGCCGCCTTCCAAAACGCTTGAGCGCCACAACCTCTGATGTCTCGCAACCGAGGCGAGCAGAGGACCAGAAGAAAGGGTGCACCAAAATGACTCCTTGAAGCTTTACCGGATCTTCAAGGGCTCGACCAGATCCAAGAGCTGCAGAGGCGCCGCCGGCACGCATGGCCACATGGTAGGCGAGGTTGCTGCCGGCACTGTCTCCAGCAACCACGACGCGGCCCAAGTCGGCATGATCAGCGATCCACGGCTCAGCACCAGGCCCTGTTTGGGACACCACCCACTGGAAGGCTTCCCAACAGTCGTGGTGGGAGGTGGGGACGGGATGCTCCGGAGCCAGGCGGTACTCGATGGAACGGCAACGGCACCGGACTAGGTGACAAGGGAGTTGATGTAGTTGTGGTAGAGAGGGGAGAAGGCAGACTCGATGCAGAAGCCACCACCATGAAAGTAGACTAAGAGTGGACTGCGGTGGTTGCCGGAAAGTGGGGGGAGGTAAATGCGGGCGGAGAGGCCGGTTGCGGGGTTGATGAGGACGTCCTTAGAGGAGATGCCGGTGGCATGATGGTCGTTGGAGGGAGGACCCTCTCGTTGCCCTTCAGCCTCTCTACGTGGCCATCTTTGTAGATACGGAGATATTCAGGAACCTCCTGGTCCAACTCTTGGGAGGGATCCATGGCGGAGAAGGAGAGATGCGGTCTGAAGGGGAGTTGGAAATGGTTCTAACTACAAGTTGTTTCGGCAATATTACTCAAAGTAACTAGTTTTTTTCTCGGTCATTTCTGCGTTCAAGCGTTGTAAATCCAAAATCCTTTCGTTTTTTTAAGAGGGCAAATTCTTGTTTGCTGTTACAGGCAGTCATTTTATTATTAACTTTACCCATTGCTAGACAAATAGTCTCACTTTTATTTTACGAGATGGAGAGGCTGATAGAAGCTCAAAACCATCCCCTTTCTCACCTTGCCCCCCTCGTCCTCTTAATAACGTTTGATGCTTAAGAATTTTACTGTGCATCAATGAAACTGCAAATTTTTGTATGCTTTTTAATCGCACAAAGAAAAAATTATCGTGGTAAATTAGAAGGAACAAGGTAATTGTAAAAGTTCCTCAAAGGTCCAACCTTTTACCATGGTTTTTTTTTTATGGTAATTTAAGGTTTCAAATTTTCACATTGACATCAAATCGGACCTAAGGTTAAGGATTGTTTTATGGTGCATCGAGATAAGCATTCCCCCATGTGGGTGTTTTCTTTTCTAAAACATAAAGAGTTGATGCGACAAAATTTAAAAAGGAAACCGAAAGCTGGCAACCTATCAGCTTTGTCCAGTCTTTTGCATAGACCCTTTTAGGGATATCTTGAAACATAATCTATTAGAAAAACCTATGAAATTAATTTTGCAAAAATAAATTCAACAATAACATTTTCTTTTAGTGTAATATAACAACTCTCTCTCCCTCTCATATATATATATATATATATATATATATATATATATATATATATATAAAATGGTGTCATGCCATAATCAATTGACAAACAGGTGGCATAACTTGTCATTGATTGATATGCACACGTCATCAACTGATATGACATTTCACCAATTTTATAATAAACCACTTGTCTTGCTGTTACTTGGAGTTAACTTCAATGCTTAAAAAAAGTAATTATCAAAGGGAGATGTGAAGCTTTTGCCAGAGTACAATAATTTAGGGAAATATCTTCTAACGGATGGGCCGTTTCAATGTGACTGACGTCGTGTTTCTGAATTTCTCGTAGCGTGAAGCTGACAAACAACGGTGGACATATTTATCCTCACCTCAGCTTTGACCAAATTTTCTTTTTGGAAATTACTTTTGAGCCTACTTGAGATTTTTATAGCGAGGAAAATATTGCCCAAGTACTCCAAGGATAAATAGTCATCATGATCATGGGGACAAAATTTTGAAAACTCCTTGGGAGTGACTTTTTTTATTGCTTTCTACCATGAATAAAGGAACAAAAATAATAGAGTTATTTTGCATGTTGTTACTTTCCTCAATTGTAAATGGTGAGACCACGGTACTTTAATTGATGTGTACGTACTCCAATCAGGGGCATTTTGTAATTCATATACGTACAAAAAAATGTGGTATTTCCGATGCACAACTCATAATATTGTTGTTACAAATGCAAAAGCATAGCTGTGGATGCATGATTCCCAACTTGGGTTCCCTTGTTTTCATCGAGTTCATGAAAAAAAAAAAAAAGTTTGGACTTGAAGACTCGAAAAAAAAGACTGATGGAAGCGTTGCCAGCTTGGGTTCCCTTGTTTTCATCAAATTCTTGCAAAAAGAATAGTGTCAGATCATAGATATCTGAAGATTGGTTGGTAAAAATGGGGCAAAAAAGGTTTAAATTTGGGTTGCGTCCAACTTTTTATCAGATTGGGCTTAGTCAGATTTTAGGGTTTGGAATTACATTTAGACTTCCTTTTTTATAAGTAAACTTGGAGCTGCCTGGAATCAAATCTGCCGTTTGTAGGATTTATCCAACTTGAATTAAGATTCAGCTATGATCAGTTGTAGAACTAATGTGTTATTCCTTAACCTGTGGTGAAGGAAATCAGCCTGAACTATTATTTTTATGTTTTGAAAAAAATATATTAAGAATTGATTTTCACCTATTTGAACTGTGGTAGGTTAGATAGAGGGAAGACGATACAATTGAAAATCTTGGAAAGGAGAAGGGATTTTCTAACAATGACCAAACCTTCAAAAGAGAAAAGGACTATCATAACCATGGTTAATACGGCGTAGGTTACTGGAAGTTTCCTTTTTATTAAAATCTGACGTCCATAGTCTACCTTACACAATTGCTGGTTGAGAATAAACTATTATTAGATCCGACCTTCATGCTGCTCATCAAGTCAGCAGCTGACAAGCGTCTCTTATGATTATTAAGTCTTAGTATATTTAAAATTAGGCAAAATGCTGAGTTTTGTTGCCCGTTATGAATTATTAATTAAACTTATCATATCATCCATCGCCTACTTGCCTAAAAGTACTTCAAATGATTCACAGTTATTATGGATATTATTGTATATTTGCTACTCTCTTAGCCTTCAGCCAGGGGCGGTGCCATAAACTTTTGACCAAGAGGCACTAAATATATAGTGAATAAAAAACGTATAAATTAAAAGAACTATAATTTAAAAAGCAAATCAAATATTCATAATTATGAACAAATTTACAATTGGCTTCAAAAAACAAAACAAATGACTATAGTTATGAATAAATTTATAATTAGCTTCAAAAAGTAAATTTAATAACTATACTTTTGTACAAATTTACAATTAGTCCCAAAAAGTAAATCAAATGAAAAAGACTGTAGGTCTACACATATTTATAGTTGGCTCCCAAAACAAAACAAATAGTTATAGTTTTGTACAGCTTTACAATTGGCCCCAAAAAAACAAATCAAATAGTTATAGTTCAATTATAGAATTAAAATTGGCCCAAAAATCAAATCAAATAGCTATAGTTCTGTACAAATTTATCATTGGCTTCAAAAAAGCAAAACATATAACTATAATTGCAAATAAACTCACATTCAGCCCAGTTGGTGTTTCATATTCTGGAAACAAAGCATGATTGTTTCATCAATGGTGTTGTCAAATGTATCCTTCTCAATGTAAGTAATCAAAGCATCATTGACTCATCATCTCTCATTTTGTTACTAAACCAAGTTTTGATATTATCATGGCTGAGAATACTTTCAACACTTTTTGTTGTAATTGATAAAGTTAGTGTCAACTTGATCAGCAAATACACCAAATGAACTGCTATATGCTTTCTTGTTGTTATAATTATTTGTGCAAGTTCTACCAAAGAATTTAAATGTGAAAACTCCATAAGGTCTTCATATCTTTGATATGTAATTTTGATATCTAAGTCTTTTCATGCATATTCCATGAAAGTCTTTAGGATAGAACTCAGCAAGACGAACTAAGTTACCTATATCAAAAGTCTAGTAGGTCATTAAGGGTACTAAGTTACCTATATCAAAAGTCTAGTAGGTCATTAAGGGTACTAAGTTACCTATATCAAAAGTCTAGTAGGTCATTAAGGGTACTAAGTTACCTATATCAAAAGTCTAATAGGTCATTAAGGGTTAACTTCTTTGGGGAAAGAAAGCAGACTTGCAAATGATGTGCAAATGTTAAGACATTATTTGATAGAATAAGGACTGATCAATTTCAAGCTATGATGGAGCTGCATATGGAGGTTTGTATTGGACAAATGCAGAGATGTTGGCAAGAGATGGATTTGTGACAGTTCCACTATAGTGCCCTGTTGAGAAAGAGTCAACTTTAATTTGAATAAGTCAAGTCTGATCCCATCAAAGGTCATTGAAACAAGAGTTTTAGTAGTTGGTTATGTCCCTTCTTGAACAGCTTTTCGTAATTGAATCAACACGTTCGTAATAGTCTAGCCTTCAAATCTTGGTCTATCTGTGTGAAAACAATTCTTTGGCTTAAACAAGCTACTGAAAGGAGAAGCTCTGCCTCCTAAGTTAGCTTTCAAACAAGCCCTATTTTGCTGGGTTTGAGCGCCAATTGCCATCCTAAGTTCCCCATTTTCAGAAACATGTTGAGAAAGCCTTTCCATACAATCATAGGGGCATTTTAGGAAATTCAATAGTTACCTTATTTTCTTTAATATCTACCAATTAGAATAGGTTTATTGTTATTATTTGTTTTGGTTGTATTTTACTGACTTATTTTTTTCTTGCTTTAGCCACTTATTTTGCGCCTCTTCCAAGATTCATGTACATTGAAGAGGTAAAGTGCGGATATTAGCAGAGTAGTCAAAGTACTTTAGGGTATATTTATTTTGTGCATTGGATTGTCTTCCTCGTGTGACTTTGCATAATTTTTTTTTTGTTTGAGTAATAAAGGAAATTTATATCTTATCCATTTTTGTTTTGGATCATGATTATCTAAGATCTTCTTGTTTGTGGATCGAACCCGACTTATCACCACTTTTTGTGTAGATCTGAAAATTTAATTGGTGCGTGACTGAGACGCCATAGAAGATAGCATCACAAAAGGCCAAAGATGGTCTGCGTGCACCATAAGGAGCCATGTGGCAACAGTAATACATTGGTATTGTCCCACGAATTACCTGCAGATTCCTTTTTTTTCAGCACCAGTGATTGCTTGTAGTGATAACATAGCAAATCAAATTTTACAAGAGAAAGCGAAAGACGTCAATACTCATTGCCATTATGTGCAGAATAAAGTCGAAGGAGATGGAGACCCCATTTGATTAAAACAAAATCATTTTTCAAATTCATTGACCGAAAGTTCGCCGACAGAAAAATTCAAAAAATATCAATTGCATGTAATGGATGGTGTTGAAAGGTACAATTCAGATGAAACTTCTCATGCCTATCTTTCAGGAAGTGTGGATGTGGTTCCGGATATTGCTTAAATTTATACAATATTTTTTTATTACAAAATTTTTCTGGCCAATCACTTGTTTCTCAGTGCCATTTTTTTCGTCCTTTGTTTCTACCATAAAGGGCTCGCAATCTACCAAATAAAAGATAATCAGGCATGACACTATCGTAGTCACCAATAAACCATCACAGGCATTGAGTAAGCCAGTATGAGGCTCAACATGTTCCCCGTGGATGTTTCCCTTGGATAATATAGGTCAACATTGGGTCGAATCACATAAATGTGTTGTCTTTGTGTGCTCATGTGTGGCTTGAAACTCCCGATGCAAATTGTTGAGAGAGAGGACTCACATAACCTGGGGGCGAAGGCAGTTGTGGGGCACCATGTGGACAACCTACAAAAAATTCTTATTTTTATATACTTCAAACAAATTTTATTTATTTACATGCTGGTATTTCTTAAAACCCGACTAGACTCAACTACATAATGGGTGTTGAATTATAATGACAAAGTACTTAAACAAGTAGCAACTGAACAAGATAATGAGTTAAATGAATTAAGAGTTAAACAAAATGAGACTTGCTTAACATAAATGAGTTAAACGAGTCGAGTCCAAGTTTGACGTTGTATCCTCGAGTCAAGCTTCATCTTGTTCTATCGAGTTCAAGTTTTCTGAGTCGAGCTCAAGCTGGCCCAACTTGAACTCGACTCGGCTGGTGTGCTGCCTTACTTCCTCCAAACTAGCCGTGCTATATATTGCACTCTAAATGAACCGAGTATTGGTAAACTCTCAAATGAACACTTATTTCAGTGTAATTGCCAAGTTCGTAATTCCAAATGTCCTCTTTGTTGATGGGATGAAAAATCAAGATATTTTAGTTAACACTTGTGAAACACCACTTAAATGTCCTTGTAATTGCCAAGTTCGTAATTCCAAATGTTTTTAAACATGTGCCAAGTTCGTAATTCCAGCGAATTTTTTTTGGCTCCACCACTGCTAAACACCAAGAAGCCATGGAGGACCTTTTGAGGAAAGTTAAAGTAAAAAGAAGTACATCCCTGAAGATGTGGTTGAAATCTTCTATCCTTCTAAATGCTCATTTCCAGATGAAGATCTTCTCAAGCCCCATGCATCCAATAACAAGCAGACCTTATGTCATTCCTTCTTCCCTACATGACATGCTAGCGCGCTCAACAAATGGGACTTGGGTAAATTCTCAAAGAAGCACTTACCTTCTTCTTGCCATGTTCCTAATATCTATACGTTCTTTTTTGGTGATGGGATGAAGATCATGATCTTTTAATTTGTGTTCCTCGTCAAAAATATGTAGGGTTTGGACTGCAAAGAAATATCATTAAGTAAACAGTGGTTGTTGTAAAAGAAAATAAGGTGCATGAAGAGGACGCCTGGAAAACCTTGAGTGGAGACATCTTCTCAATTATCATTGCAACATATATATATATATATATATATGAAACAAGAAATGCAGCCCACAATAAGTGCATGTATGAAATAAGGTTGTTTTTTTTTTTAGCCCACAATAATCATTCATCACCAACAAGACATCAAAGATTAACCTAGCAATCTGCTAACTTATGTTAAAGATAAAGGGGAGGGGAAAACTAGCAAAAAAGAGCTTCATGGACCATAAGTGCTTATTTTGAATTGGGTGATTGCTCTAGAAAGTATTACATAGTCTACTATGTCATTTATGATCAGTAACGTTCAGTATTGAATATGGCAGTAACGGCTCGAACAGGGCATCTTTTAGGTGTTATTTGGCATTAAGAACAAATTGTAAGTGTTCCATGAATTTGCCTCAAAATTGTGACTACTGTCAAACAGTCCCTTAGGAGACTGACCCATTTACTGGTCTGCCGCTTGAAGGACATATTCCTGGTTGTGAAATAAAATGAAATAAAATATTTAAGGCGACGGTGGAATATGAGTCAAGTATATTCATCTTATCATAATTGGAACAGTAAAACCTCTATTAGCAACTAGGCTAGCAATGGCATATCTTTGGAATGAGCCATCACTTCTGTACCTTGATTTGGTACACCCATCACAACCATCAGTGTTGCCAAGACAAATTGCATCCGAGTCATAAATAGCATGTGAGTGACACATTGCGGATGGGATCGCTGAAGACCACATGTTGATTGAACTATCAGTGAGATGGAGAGAAATGCATCAGTAAAGACCACGTGTTGGCAGAACCATGGTGACACTATGAGAAACAATGTCATATACTGCCATCGGTGGGTCTAACCATCAGCGACACAAGGAAAGCAATGTCATTGAGGACCACACACTTGTTAATAATGGCACATTCTTTTTCAACGTCGCTGGTTTCCCAATTTCTTGTAATGATGTTAGAGTAATGTTGTTAGATGCATGTGTATCAAGATGTAATGCGAGGGCTACACGACCTCGTATGCACACAGCATGATTATGTGCATCTGGTGCATGCAAGATTTTGGTTGATTGTGGTGATTTAAGAAAAGCGGGTCGATAAACATAAACCACACACTCTCGCTCCAACGCATTATATAGAAAAGATTTTCAGCTTACACTCTTGCTGTTTAGAAAACCATCCAGCAATGGCATTAACGCACCCTTGCTGTTTAGAAAACCATCCAGCAACAATTGTGTGACCTTCAATGATGATTTCATCCAGTTTCGATGAGTATTTCCATCTCTCTCTTATCTTTCTCTCCTCCTCTCTTCCAATTGGATGGTTGATGTCCACCGACAAGAATGGCAAATTGGCCGCTGGCCATTATTGTCTGTTAACCAAGATATCACGTGCTTTCCGGTTCCTCTGTATTGTATTAGACATCTAAATTTGATATTATGTAGCATGAAACTTATTCTAAAGAACAGGACTTGTCAACTTGATTTCATCCGTTATTAAGTATATGTGTGTAATTTTATATATTAAACTCTTTTATTTCTCATTTCTCAATTTTTGTGAATTGAGAATCAAGACATGTGCATATGAGCTAACAAGTGAAAAAAAAGCTTTGGACCATTGGTTTTTGAATTTTCATGAAATCCTAATAAACTTTGAAGAAACATATTTTTTATCTTATGTTTTTCAAGTAGAAATCATATTTGTATAGTTAGTTTCAATTTATAAAAAAAAATATGCATAGGTAGTTTTTCAGATAATTTAGTTTTTCAAACCATTTTTACCTTCTTATTTACATTTTTAGTGATATTATATATTTCAATATTTTGGACTTGATGTTTATGCATCACATCGCTGCATTGTGCATCACTTCACACCACAAGTTCAATGCATCGCTTCGCATCAGCAGGCTTAACAACATTGGATGTAACAATAAAAATCTTTTTTCTATGAAAAAAATGAATCATATTGAGACTAGTTGTCATCATGCGCAAGCGAAGTTTCAAAACAAGGAGACAGAGACCCCATTCATTAAAAGTAAAAATGATCTTTCAGATGCATTTACCAAAAGCGTCCCAGTGGAAAAATTAATAAATTTCAATCTCAAGTAAGGTTGTGATGACATCTACACCCAATCGATGGTTAGTGTTGAAAAGATACAATTCTTTTGAAGGCAAATGAAATCTCTCGTACTTATCTTTTAGATTTTTGGCTGTGGTTTTTTATGTCGCTTAAATTTATGCAATATTCTTTGTATAACAGAAATTTTCCTTGGCCATCGAGTGCATCCCCATGCCTATCTTTTCCTCTCCTCCCAGGAATACAAAGGGCAAGAAGAAAAGCTCATTTTTACTACTAAAAATGTCTAGGCGGCTAGCAATTTACAATATAAGAAAACCACCAGGCATGACTCTATTGTAGTTGTCATCAACCGTCAAAGTCATTGAATAAACCGTCCTGTGGATATATAGCCTTATCGTGGATAATACGGGTCAACATTAACGTTGGTGGATTTATTACTTTATGTACTTCATAGATGTTAGTTCGTCTTTTTGTACTACTTCATTTGTGACTTGAATCTCAAATAGCGTGGATAGTTCAAGGCTAGAACCAATTGAGTTCAAGTTACAGACCTAATTGTGAGGTTCCTTCCTCCCTACTAGCCATTCTCTAGCAATCTAAGGTTGTGTTTGTTTTACCATGGATTAATATCTATGGTGATCTAAGATCCCTAGGACCCCATCTGATATAAGACCCATGCTTTTTAAAATGAAATTCATGCTACTGAGAGCTTTAGTTTGTTTAAACTGAGGATCTCTCAAAACACACTGTTTGATGTAGCCTCGGATATGCAACCCACATGAATTGAGTGTTTGGTAAAATTTAAATGAACACTTACCTATGTGTTGCCAAGTTTGATATGTTCACTTTGTTGATGGGATGAAAATCATGATCTTTAAACTCATGTTTCCTTAACAAAAGAGATTTGTGGCTGGGATTTCTTTCCAACTTCAGACCATGACTTTTATACCCCAACCATTGCCCACTAACCATAAGAATTTGTTTTTATTTTTTTCCTTTTATGAAAACGTAGAGGGTAGTGATTAAATGGACATGGCAGCATTTCTATGCAGAACGGCCGTGGTTCAATCACGAGTACTTAATGAGAGAAATATCATCAAGTAAATAATGGTTGGTCAAAACCAGTGGCGGAGCCAAAAATTTCTGTCTAAGGACCACTCTAAGCTTAAATTCGAACTTTAAGGGACACTCATATTAAAAACTGAAAATTAATGAAGTTTTCATATATAAATAAAGTAAATTTTATGGGCTGGTGTGGGCAATTGGCCCACACCAGCTACAACATAGCTTCTCCACTGGTCAAAACAAATTAAGATGCATGAAGAGGATGCCTGGAAAATCTAGTCTGGTGGCATTGATCATATATATTCCCATGCAAAAGCCACAATAAGTGCATCTACATTATAAGAATTTTTTTTTTTAAGAAAGCTAAGTAAATTAGTTTGAGAATTTCCACTGGACATGGTAATTAGTTGTGCAGTTTGAATGCCAACTTGTAAGTGTAAAGACAGAAGTTTATGGCCTATAAGTACCACTTTTTACCTACGCTAGCTATTTGTTCATAATTTTTTTTTTTTAAATCAGTGGCACAAACTATGTCATAAACTATCAGATAAGTTCCACATGCATTTCTCTTCTCTAATGCTTCTTGTTTCACAAGCTAACAAAATTTCAATATGGGCTTCAAAGGTGCGTATTTCATGTTTCATAGAAAGCAATACCTTTATTAAGATAATTATAAAATGTAATCTTTTTTAGTAATTACTAAAAGTCCAAGCCAAAGTATTCAAAAATAATTGTGGCATTTAAGCTTTATTTTTTCTGCCATCATGCGATGTCAATCAAATGGTGGAGATAGCTTAATCTTGTCATCCAAAGATGAGTTCAAGGGACGAAAACCATAGACTACCCATCATCGGTTTCAATTTGTAGGCAGCCTAGTAAACAGTTGCATGGCTACTTAATTTGCTAGTAGTTATACTTCATAAGCTGCCATTGCATTCGTTTTGTGATCTTTCTAGTTTCAGCTTAACATATTTATCTTCATAGTTCTGTTAGATCATATTAATGGTGCTTATTGCTTGGTTTAGTTAGACATAGTGAAGAAAATTGAGCTTCTTCTACATTCTCGAACTTTTCTCTGAACAAAATTTTTGGGTATGCCAGACACCTCATTGTAGGAGCAAATTCTTAGAGCTTTGGGGGTGCCATTCTTCCCACTGGTGCGTCTACTCCGTGAGGACCTTCAGTTTTTTTAAAAAAAAAACTTATTTTCATCTAATTTTAAAAAAGCCTTCAAGAACTGGTTTTCTGGTTCTTTGTTTTAAAGTCTGTATGAAGAAATATCTCCACAAAAGTTGAAAAATTCATGTTTTAGAATCTAGGGGTAATTTTTGATATCCTTGAAAAGGGTTTTACTTCTCTAACAACGTAGCTTTCAAACAAGCCCTATTTTGCTGGATTTGAGCACCAATTGCCATCCTAAGTTACCCATTTTCAGAAACTTGTTGAGAAAGCCTTGCCATACAATTGTAGGGGCATTTTAGGAATTTAATTAGTTACCTTATTTTTTTAATATCTACCAATTAGAATAGGTTTATTGTTATTATTTGTTTTGGTTGTAGTTTATTGACTTTTTTTTTCTTGCTTTAACCACTTATTTTGCGCCTCTTCCAGGATTCATGAGTAGATTGAAGACGTAAAGTGCGGATATTGGCAGAGTAGTCAAAGCACTTCAGGGTATATTTATTTTGTGCATTGGATTGTGTTCCTTTTGTGACTTTGCATAATTTTTTTAATTTGAGTAATAAAGGAAATTTATATCTTATCCATTTTTGTTTTGGATCATGATTATCTGAGATCTTGTTGTTTGTGAATCGAACCCGACTTATCACCACTTTTTGTGTAGATCTGAAAATTTAATTGGTGTGCTACTGGGACGCAATAGAAGATAGCATCACAAAAGGCCAAAGATGGGCTGCGCGCACCATAAGGAGCCATGTGGCATAACATAGCAAATCACATTTTGCGTGAGAAAGCGAAAGACATCAATAGTCATTGCCATTATGTGCAGAAGAAAGTCGAAGGAGATGGAGACCCCATTTGATAAAAACAAAATCATTTTCCAAATTCATTGACCGAAAGTTCGCCGACAGAAAATTTCAAAAAATATCAATTGCATGTAATGGATGGTGTTGAAAGGTACAATTCAGATGAATATAGATGAAACTTCTCATGCTTGTCTTTCAGGAAGTGTGGATGTGGTTACGGATATCGCCTAAATTTATACAATATTTTTTTTATTACAAAATTTTTTCTGGCCAATCACTTGTTTCTCAGTGCCTTATTTTTTCGTCCTTTGTTCCTACCATAAAGGGCTTGCAATCTACCAAATAAATGATAATCAGGCATGACACTATCGTAGTCGCCAATAAACCATCACAGTCATTGAGTAAGCCAGTATGAGGCTCAACATGTTCCCCGTGGATGTTTCCCTTGGATAATATAGGTCGACATTGGGTTGAATCACATAAATGTGTTGTCTTTGTGTGCTCATGTGTGGCTTGAAACTCCCGATGCAAATTGTTGGGAGAGAGGATAACCTGGGGGCAGAGGCAGTTGTGGGGCACCATGTGGACAACCTACAAAAAATTCTTATTTTTATATTGATACTTCAAATAAATTTTATTTATTTACATGTTGGTATTTCTTAAAACCCGACTAGGCTCAACTACATAATGGGTGTTAAATTATAATGAGAAAGTAGTTAAACAAATAGCAACTGAACAAGTTAATGAGTTAAATGAATTAAGAGTTAAACAAAATGAGACTTGTTTAACATAAATGAGCTAAACGAGTCGAGTCCAAGGTTGACGTTGTATCCTTAAGTCAAGCTACAGCTTGTTCTATCGAGCTCAAGTTTTTTGAATCGAACTCAAGCTGGCCCAACTTGAACTCGACTCGGCTGGTGTGCCGCCTTACTTCCTCCCAACTAGCAGTGCTATATATTACACTCTAAATGAATCGAGTATTAGTAAACTCTCAAATGAACACTTATTCGAGTGTAATTGCCAACTTCGTAATTCCAAATGTCCTCTTTGTTGAGGGGATGCAAAATCAAGATATTTTAGTTAACACTTGCTTCCTTAACAAAAGAGATTGATGGCTGGGATTTTTTTCCAACTTCTAAGCAAGACTTTTATGGCTCTAGCCATTGCCCGTCAACCACTAAATAATGGTTGGTCAAAACCAGTGGCGGAGCCAAAAATTTCTGTCTAAGGACCACTCTAAGCTTAAATTCGAACTTTAAGGGACACTCATATTAAAAACTGAAAATTAATGAAGTTTTCATATATGAATAAAGTAAATTTTATGGGCTGGTGTGGGCAATTGGCCCACACCAGCTACAACATAGCTTCTCCACTGGTCAAAACAAATTAAGATGCACGAAGAGGATGCCCGGAAAATCTAGTCTGGTGGCATTGATCATATATATTCCCATGCAAAAGCCACAATAAGTGCATCTACATTATAAGATTTTTTTTTTTTAAGAAAGCTAAGTAAATTAGTTTGAGAATTTCCACTGGACATGGTAATTAGTTGTGCAGTTTCAATGCCAACTTGTAAGTGTCAAGACAGAAGTTTATGGCCTATAAGTACTAGCTATTTGTTCATTTTTTTTTTTTAAATCAGTGGCACAAACTATGTCATAAACTATCAGATAAGTTCCAGATGCATTTCTCTTCTCTAATGCTTCTTGTTTCACAAGCTAACAAAATTTCAATATGGGCTTCAAAGGTGCCTATTTCATGTTTCATAGAAAGCAATACCTTTATTAAGATAATTATAAAATGTAATCTTTTTTAGTAATTACTAAAAGTCCAAGCCAAAGTATTCAAAAATAATTGTGGTATTTAAGCTTTATTTTTTCTGTCATCATGCGATGTCAATCAAATGGTGGAGATAGCTTAATCTTGTCATCCAAAGATGAGTTCAAGGGTCGAAAACCATAGACTACCCATCATCGGTTTCAATTTGTAGGCAGCCAAGTAAACAGTTGCATGGCTAGTTAATTTGCTAGTAGTTATACTTCATAAGCTGCCATTGCATTCGTTTTGTTGTCTTTCTAGTTTCAGCTTAACATATTTATCTTCATAGTTTTGTTAGATCATATTAATGGTGCTTATTGCTTGGTTTAGTTAGACATAGTGAAGAAAATTGAGCTTCTTCTACATTCTCGAACTTTTCTCTGAACAAAATTTTTGGGTATGCCAGACACCTCATTGTAGGAGCAAATTCTTAGAGCTTTGGGGGTGCCATTCTTCCCACTGGTGCGTCTACTCCGTGAGGACCTTCAGTTTTTTTTAAAAAAAAACTTATTTTCATCTAATTTTAAAAAAGCCTTCAAGAACTGGTTTTCTGGTTCTTTGTTTTAAAGTCTGTATGAAGAAATATCTCCACAAAAGTTGAAAAATTCATGTTTTAGAATCTAGGGGTAATTTTTGATATCCTTAAAAAGGGTTTTACTTCTCTAACAACGTAGCTTTCAAACAAGCCCTATTTTGCTGGATTTGAGCTCCAATTGCCATCCTAAGTTACCCATTTTCAGAAACTTGTTGAGAAAGCCATGCCATACAATTGCAGGGGCATGTTAGGAATTTAATTAGTTACCTTATTTTTTTTAATATCTACCAATTAGAATAGGTTTATTGTTATTATTTGTTTTGGTTGTAGTTTATTGACTTTTTTTTTCTTGCTTTAACCACTTATTTTGCGCCTCTTCCAGGATTCATGAGTACATTGAAGACGTAAAGTGCAGATATTGGCAGAGTAGTCAAAGCACTTCAGGGTGTATTTATTTTGTGCATTGGATTGTCTTCCTTTTGTGACTTTGCATAATTTTTTTAATTTGAGTAATAAAGGAAATTTATATCTTATCCATTTTTATTTTGGATCATGATTATCTGAGATCTTGTTGTTTGTGAATCGAACCCGACTTATCACTACTTTTTGTGTAGATCTGAAAATTTAATTGGTGTGCTACTGGGACGCAATAGAAGATAGCATCACAAAAGGCCAAAGATGGGCTGCGCGCACCATAAGGAGCCATGTGGCATAACATAGCAAATCACATTTTGCGTGAGAAAGCGAAAGACATCAATAGTCATTGCCATTATGTGCAGAAGAAAGTCGAAGGAGATGGAGACCCCATTTGATAAAAACAAAATCATTTTCCAAATTCATTGACCGAAAGTTCGCCGACAGAAAATTTCAAAAAATATCAATTGCATGTAATGGATGGTGTTGAAAGGTACAATTCAGATGAATATAGATGAAACTTCTCATGCTTGTCTTTCAGGAAGTGTGGATGTGGTTACGGATATCGCCTAAATTTATACAATATTTTTTTTATTACAAAATGTTTTCTGGCCAATCACTTGTTTCTCAGTGCCTTATTTTTTCGTCCTTTGTTCCTACCATAAAGGGCTTGCAATCTACCAAATAAATGATAATCAGGCATGACACTATCGTAGTCGCCAATAAACCATCACAGTCATTGAGTAAGCCAGTATGAGGCTCAACATGTTCCCCGTGGATGTTTCCCTTGGATAATATAGGTCGACATTGGGTTGAATCACATAAATGTGTTGTCTTTGTGTGCTCATGTGTGGCTTGAAACTCCCGATGCAAATTGTTGGGAGAGAGGATAACCTGGGGGCAGAGGCAGTTGTGGGGCACCATGTGGACAACCTACAAAAAATTCTTATTTTTATATTGATACTTCAAATAAATTTTATTTATTTACATGTTGGTATTTCTTAAAACCCGACTAGGCTCAACTACATAATGGGTGTTAAATTATAATGAGAAAGTAGTTAAACAAATAGCAACTGAACAAGTTAATGAGTTAAATGAATTAAGAGTTAAACAAAATGAGACTTGTTTAACATAAATGAGCTAAACGAGTCGAGTCCAAGGTTGACGTTGTATCCTTAAGTCAAGCTACAGCTTGTTCTATCGAGCTCAAGTTTTTTGAGTCGAGCTCAAGCTGGCCCAACTTGAACTCGACTCGGCTGGTGTGCCGCCTTACTTCCTCCCAACTAGCAGTGCTATATATTACACTCTAAATGAATCGAGTATTAGTAAACTCTCAAATGAACACTTATTCGAGTGTAATTGCCAACTTCGTAATTCCAAATGTCCTCTTTGTTGATGGGATGAAAAATCAAGATATTTTAGTTAACACTTGCTTCCTTAACAAAAGAGATTGATGGCTGGGATTTTTTTCCAACTTCTAAGCATGACTTTTATGGCTCTAGCCATTGCCCGTCAACCATTAAAAAACAATTGTTTTTATTTTCTTTCTTTACAAAAAACATAGTGCATAGTTATGAAATAGACGTGATCTCACTTCTCTGCACAACCACCATGGTTCAATCTTCACCTACGTGAAATCTTAAAGCAAAGAAATATCATCAAGTAAATAGAGTACTTTATCAACAAGATTTCATCAAGTTTTTGAGGCCAGTACAAAGAAATATTCAGTTTGATACTGTAGTCGCTTACAAAGCAAGCTCTAGATTCCAACCTAAACGTGATCTGCCTTTTAGACCTTTCTACAAATGGCGGCATATTAAAGCAGATCACACTCTAATCGAGCTATCTGTCCTTTAGAAGGTTGTTTGAGGGCAGAAACAATATGTTACTGTTTCATATATTTTTGCCTCAAAGGTTATGGTGCCTTAAAAATTGAAATAAATTCATTAATTACTTTCAAAAATATTTTGTGAATTTATCTCAATTTTTGCGGCACATACATGGCTTACCAAACAACTTTTATGGGGTCCTTTGGCAGTAGAGACATTTTGTGAGTGTCCCATGAATTTATCCAAAAGATTGAGGCCAGTTTATCGAATGCTAAAACTATCATTTTATGAACATGCTATAATATTTGGGGTAGATTCATGAGACACTTACAAAGTGTTGCTGCTGCCAAACCACCCTTATAAGTATGGAGAAAGCAGAATTTGTTGCTTTTTTTCCAATGTTATAAAATTATTTATGAGCCAACAAGCGGCTGAATCGGCCTCTATCACTTAATACAGTCCAACAAGATGTGTCATTTTGGTTTTGAATAAGAAACAAAAATTGGTATCTATAACACTCACGATTAATATAAGAAGCTGAGTAATTAATGGAGTGAATGTTAGACAAAATTTGTGACATCTTAATTAGCAGGATTTAAGGGAGTGGTTTTAGAAGTGCGATCATCAAGGCAACTGTATATGGATCCAATTTTAGTCCCTTATTTTATCTATTTTAATTTATCTTATGGATATCCAAGCCACTGAACTTTCAAATATATGGTGGTACAAGAGAAATGTGAAGGGGTCAAGTCCCAACTTCACCATTAATTTATTTCCTGAGATTTTTCATGGTTTCGCTATAGTAAGGTTCGGTGGCTAGGGCTCTTTGGTCTCATTAAAAAAGTTAGTTAAAAAATACAAGTAACAGTTTTAAGTAGTTTAGAATGTAAAATATGATCCTTTCAAGGCACTTATATTGAAAATCCGTGCATCAGTCACCAAGTAATAGGTTGAAATCTTGTTCTCAAGTTAACAAAATTTTTGTACTGGCCTCAAAAGGTTCTTGTTCTCAAACTGGGAATACTAAGGGGATCTCGCGACCGTTTTCAACGTCGATCGGGACTCAAGTCTCAACATTGATCGGGGGACTCAAGTCCCGTGCTTCTTCCCTTCCTTCCTTCCCATTAGGAGCGGAGGGAAGGGGGCAGCAAGGGTCTTGGCCCCTGTCAGATTTTAAAAATTTTAAAATTTATATATAAATTTAAAGAAATTATTATAATATATATTTCAAATCACGTTTTACCGATGGTTTTGACCGTTGGCAGCCATAAATTTTTTAGTGGGTGTTTTGTGGAAATTAGTAAAACCTTTATTAAGAAATGACAAGTAGTAGTCATCTTTTGTGGTGGCTAAGTCCAAAGATTCAAAAATAATTGTAGTATTTTAAAGGTTTTACGTTATCCATGGATTGAAGACGACTTCATGGGTCGAAAACCAAAGCTAGCCACCAACATGTTGCCCTTAACTCCAATATAAATAGGTGAGCCAAGGTAGCATTACTCATGAGCATTTATCCCAATCATAAGCTCTAGCTAGAGAAAGTGAGATTATACATATCAGATGGAAGGAGGGAAGGGAAGAAGCGGCGGTGCAGCGGTGCCGCTTATGATCATGGTGTTACTTGTGCTGGTTGTAGGGGCAATGGTTATGCCTATTGCAGAGGCTCAATGCCAGAACGGGCCTTGCTGTGGTGCAATGGGTAACAACCAAGTGGACTGCAAAACAATAAATCCCAACTATTGCTGCAGCAAATTTGGCTACTGTGGCAGTGGCCCTGCCTATTGCGGGTGAGCTTTTTAGCTCTAATGTTATGCCATTGTCAGGCTTATAAGACGGTCTTATGGCTATGAATAAAGCAGCTAGCTAAGCTGGTGGTAAGGTCCGGGTCAGCTCCAGTACTCCTTAAATAAAGCAGTGTATGCACCGTCTTGTTTGATGATGTAATATCTATTTGTGGAATCTCATAATGACACGTTATATGTGTTTGTTGTGATTGCATTGTGTCCTTCCATTGGCTTTAGAGAAATTTTAAAGCTAAATATGTGTCGTCTTTTATGGTTGCATGAAATTGGTCATCGATTCACGGATTTAAGATCCAAGGTTGCATTAAAAGACGTGCTTTAGAAGACTGGGATCTTAGGAACGTGGAATAAAAACTGTTGATTTAACATCGGATGGAAGAGAGAAAGGGTTTCATTAATTTACTGCTAATTATTTTTTGAGTCATTATTATTATTATTATTATTATTATTATTATTATTATTATAAAAGCAGAAGTATTCACGGTCGATATCTTGGTCACCCCTTAAGGGACTAAATGCCAAGTTGTGGGTCTCTGACTAATTTGGAGGATATTATCCAACATCTTCCACAGGCATACGAACACGTGTAACTGTCTATCAGTTTCTGATATTTATTTTTGTTTTTATTTTATTTATGTCATGTTTGGTAATTGTCAACATATTTAATTAAGTCATATATCTGACGTCTCAAACTATACGTCAGTAGAGTTAGAGAAGAAGTTAGCTGGTGGCCAATAGGGTGTGAATTAGAAGATAGCAGTAAGCTTTTAATTGTACTTTAGTTAGGTTTTAAATTCTTAGCTAACATAGTTAAAGTCAAGTAATTAGATTAGCAAGAGTTACTTTTTTTTTTTTACTTAATTATATTCTTCATGTGTAGATTTCCACTTAATTATATATATGTAGATAATCCGGCCCTTTCTTGGCCATCGTGTGCCACTTCTAACTTAATTATTCAATTGGATTTAATTAGATTAGCTAGTTAATTTATGCAATCTAATTAAACTTCACCAGCTAGAACCTTTAAAGGGGTTCATGTTAAGCTAGCTGTTGGTTTATGTTGTGCTCCTAAGTTTTCTATTTTCGTAAATTTATCCTGAGAGCATCTCTAGATATGACATTGTAGGGCCACTTTCAGAATTTCATCAGTTGGATTATTTTCTTTAATATTTTTTGTCAATTAGAATTGGTTTTTTTTTTCATCTCCTCTGCTTTTGTTTTAGTTTATTTACTTAGTTTTTCTTGTATACAATCCCATGTCGAGCCATTGGGTCCTCCATGAGTGGACACTCCTTTTACAGCAAATGAAATGTCAGCTCTAATCATGGGCACTCCTTTTAAGTGCTTTCTTCATACCATACAGAGGCTTTCAAAGTTAGCAAACATGATTTTTGAGGATCGGATTACCCAAAATCAGGTTGTTGTTTCATGCAATAGTATCTTCAATGGTAACGTCAGTGAAAATATAGTAGTGACACCACGTATGCCTGCTTCCTGAGGATGTATAAGTAATCCCTGTACTAACAGATTCTCTTTTTAGCATAAGTGATTGCCCAATTTCTTGTAGTGACTTTACAATACGTATTATTTTCCATGAGACGGAAAGCATATCAACATTGATCACCATTATGTGAATGAGAAACTCCAAACTATTGACTAAAAGCTTCCCAAGGTAGAAATTAGTAAACATCAATGGATGTATGATTGTGATGGCATCACCACGTCACTTGGTGAGCGTTGAAAGATATGATTCCTTTGAAGGTTGATGAAATCTATCGTCCTTATCTTTTAGGATATGCAAGTGAAAATATAATAGTGGCAACATGTATGCCTTCGTGACGATGCGTAGGTGATCCTTTTATTAACATTTTTTTTATCATCATTGGTTGCCCAACTTCTTGCATTGATTTTACAATAAATCTTGTTTCCAATGAGAGAGCGAAACGTATTAAGATTACTCACCGTTATGTGCATGAGAAACTTCAAACCAATAAGATAGAGGCTGCATTTGCTAAAAGCAAAATATTGACTAAAAACTTTCAAAGTAGAAATTAGTAAACATCAATTGAATGTATGGTTGTAATGACATCTCCACCCTTTGGTGAGTGTTGAAAGACCGGATTCATTTGAAGGATGAAATCTCTCGTCCTTACCTTTTAGGATACATCAGTGAAAATATAATAGTGGCACCATGAATAGGCCTGGGCATCGGGCCGGGGTCTGGGCTGGGAAAAACCTGGCCCCGGCCGGGCCCGATAGGCCGGCCCGGGTCAGCCCGGCCCGGCCCGATTCGGCACATTTAGATTAAAAAAATATTTTCTTTTTTATTTTTTGCAAACCCTCCCCCTTCCCCCCTCTCCTTCCCGCTTCCCCGTCTTCCCCCATCGGGCCGGGCCCGGGTTTCTGGCCCAACGGGCCGGGCCCGGGTTTCTGCCTCGACGGGCCGGGACCCGGGATATCGGGTCGGGTCGGGCTCGGGCCCGGGTTTCTGGCCCGACGGGCCGGGCCGGGACACACCGAGCCGGCCCAGCCCGATGCCCACCCCTGACCATGAATGTTGTTTGTGAGGATGCATAACCGATCCCTTTACTAACGTATTATCTCTTTTTAAAAAAAAAAAAAAAAACATCGGTTGCCCAATTTCTTGCAATGATTTTATAATATTTCTTGTTTTCCATGAGAGTGCGAAGCATAACAAGATTGATTGTCATTATGCATGTGTGCGGGAAAATTCAAATCAGTGAGGTAGGGACTGCATTTGCTAAAAGAGAAAATAATCTTGCAAATGCATTGAGTAAAAGCTTCCAGAAGTAAAAATATATATTGCATGTATGGTTGTAATGACATCTACAATGCACTTGATGGTGAGTGTTGAAAGATACAATTGCTTTGAAGACTGATGACATCTCTCATCCTTATCTTTTAGGATTTCTAGATGTGGTTTTAGATATCGCTTAATCGTCAAAAACTATCACAGTCATTGAATAGACTGGCATGAGGCTTCACGACATCGCGAGGATAATGTAGGTCAACATTAGATAGAAATATGTAATAGTGAGTTAATTGTTTTTGTGATGCATGTAAATTAAGCCGTTGACCATGCTATCTAATGTATCCACCCTGGATCTGCTGGAATCCTCCACTAAACACTGAGAAGCCATGGAGAGCCTTCTAAGAAAAGTTAAAACGAAGCACAACCTCCAATATGGCTGAAACAATCAGTCAGTTCTGTCTTTATAAATGTTCTAGTCATATTTTCATATGAAGATCTTCCCAAGCCCCATGCATTCATAGCAAACAGACTTGATGTCATTCCTTCTTCCCAGCCTCCCATGCTAGCGCTCTCAAAAAATTGGGTCTTGGGTAAATTCTCAAAAGAACACTTACCTTCTTGTTGCCAAGTTCCTAATACGTTCTTTTTTGGTGATGGGATGAAGATCTTGATCTTTTAATTTGTGGTACCTTGTCAGAAGATATTTAGGGTTGAGACTGCAAAAAAATATCAACAAGTAGATAATAGTTGTTTTAAAAGAAATTAAGGTTCATGAAGCGGACACCTTGAAAATCTTGGATTGAGACATTTACTCAATTATCATTTCAACCACCAGTCATATATATTCTCCTTGAAAATCCAAACAAATGTGGCCAAAAATAAGTGCTCGTATGAAATAAGATTTTTTTTTTTTTTCAGAATGTAAATTAGTTTTAGAATTTCTTCTGGACATGCTTCACCAGTATGTCTGAAGGCCAACTTATTAGTGTTGAAACAGAATTTCATGGCCTATAAAATTTTTGTAGTTTTCCATTCTTGACTTACGCCATTCTTTTGTAATTTTTTCTTTTTTAAATTAAAGCCACAAACAATTTTGTATACTATCAAATAAATGCTTGATGTGGTCTGCACTTCTATGAACCAAAACAAGAAAATACGTCAACTTATACATAAGATAAAAATTATGTAATCTAATACTAATAGACACGAATTGAAAAGATTGCAACTAAAGCTTCTTGTTTCTCAAGTTCACAAAATTTCATTGCGGACGTCATGGTACTTCATTCATGTTTAACGGAAAGTAAAACCTTTATGAGGAAAATCATAGGTTGTTTTGAAATCGTTAAGGGAAGGCTAAGTCAGAATATTCAAAAAGAATAGTCGTATTTGAGCTTCACGTTATTCATGTATGTCGTTGATTAAATGGTGCATATGAACCTTAACCTTATACGTCAAAGATGCTTCCAGGGCTTAAAACCCACAGGCTAGCCATCATTGGCTATAATTTTCTATGTGATCAAGTTTGTAATTGTGTAGCTAGTTAATTTGCTAGTGGTTATATGATGTAAGCTGGAATGGCATTTGGTTTTTCATCTTTCCAATTTTTGCTTATAGTAGTTGTTTTGTAGTTTTATTTGATCTTATTAGTGGTGCTTATTGTAGAAAACTATAATTGTTTGTCAGAGTTAGACATAGTGCAGAAAATTGAGCTTCTTCTACATTCTCGAACTTTCTTCTGAACAAAAAAATTGCCTACTTTGCACACTCCATGGAGAAAATTCTTAGATTTTTGGACTAAATTTGGTGTCATTTCCTTCCCTGACACATCTACTATATCGGGGGAAACTTTCAGAATTTTTGGACTTATTTTCATATGTGGTTTTCAAAAAAATTTCAAAAACTGGTTTCCATGGTTATCTATTTTCAGGTCTCTTTGAGAAAAGTTCATGTCTTAGGATTTAGGGGAAATTTTGAGTTCCATGAAAAGGCTATTCCTTCTCTAACAACTTAGCTTTCAAACAAGCCCTATTTTGGTGAATGTGGACATCATTTGCCCTTCTAAATTTTCTATTTCCTAAAACCTAGCCAGAGCTAGAGCATTTCTATACTATATAATAGCGGCATTTTAGTAATTTGTTTAGTTTATTTCTTTATTTTCTTTTGTCAATTACACTAGGATCATTTTTTTGTCTCTTATTTGTAATTTGTTTCAATTTTAGATTTTGACTTATTTTTCCTTGTTTTAGGTGCCTATTTTGAGACTCCTCAAGGATTCATAACTACATTGAAGATATAAATTGCAGATCTTGCTAGAGTCCTTGAGCAATTAGGAAAGATTTGTTTCTTGGACTGGATTGTTGTCTTTGTGTGACTGCAATATCTTTTGTTTGAGTAACAAAGAGTATTTTATTCATTTTTTATTTGGATCTAATCAGGCACATGACTATCATGGAGATAAAGAATTTTAAGTGCTATTTGATTTCCACTTGTACTTCATCAAAACCATCTTTTAAAAATACTTGACGACAAGTCTCTCAAAAATTTGATCATCAAAAGTATCCTTGAGATAAGAAAGAGTTTTTTTAAGTAGTGTCCAACCACTGGGTCCTCTATGTATTGGCACACGCTATTTACAGCAAGTGCGATGTCATGTCTAAGGATAGTAGCATATTGTAAGGCTCCAATAAATCTTCTATATGATATGGAGTCATTTAAACCGGTCTAATGCTTTTTAAAGCTGGACATGTATCCATGAGATAGAGATCGCCATTACATCTTTTGGACCTGCCCTCATTAGACATTTGATAATGTATTTTTTCTGTTATGACCAAATATTTTTCTAATAAGACGACTTCAAAACCAAGAAAATAATGAAATTATGGTAGATCTTTGAGAGAAATCTCCATGCTGATTGAAGTTTTCAAATGGACAGTTGACAGAAAAACGGCGAAATGAAGGTGTGAACTAACAAGGCAACATACATAATCCAAACATGATTTGAGTTGATAGCACTACCAATATGAGAGAAAATGGTCCCAATTGTGGCCTATTGGGAAACAGATTGGGTCTTTTAAGTTCTTTGCTCCATCCTTAAACTATGTGCAACAAGTATTTCTTGTATAGTCATTCTCAACTATATTCAAAAGATCTTGTGACAAAAAAAAAAATCATTTTATGCTTCCAGACTCATAATTATATCCATTAAAAATAGGCACCAATGCTTGGAAAAGTTCAAAATTAACTCAGGAATTTGTCAAATGGTTTACGCATGCATAGATATGTTTAACTTGCACACTTAATTCTTCAGCCTTCACAAACAATCACCACCTTACACAACAATGCTCAGGTTCAATCAAACCTAAGCTCTGAAACCACCATTAGCAACAGAAAACAAACAGCAGCCAACTTGCAAGTCTAAGATGAAGTTTCCTGCCATTCCTCTTTCTGGTTTAGGCAAATTACAAATAGAAGTGGAAAACATAATAGAAAAGACATGAAAGATACAAATGGGTAACACAAAGAATCAAATGGAGAATAGAGTTTACGGCACAAACACTTTCAATTCTGATATATTTTGGTAGAGTAGGAGTGTTTAAATATTCCACCGCTCAGCAAAAGACCGACGTCCACCCTTCTCCCCCATCCCTCACAGTTTTAGCCCTACTTTTTAGTATCTGAGGTGCTGCCTTTGATATGCTTAACTTGCACATCAATGACCTTACACGGAGGTAGACCCTCTGTATATTCGAACTGGGGACTGAGTACGCATCTACTGCCCCTGACTCAAGCTATTGCATCAACCTCTTGGAGTGATGAGTGCTGGCCTCTAGTATTTTGCTTGCTGCTCAGGTGAGTTGATTAAAAGGTGATGAAGTGAGGTTAGGTAAGTCCATCATCAGGCAAGGCGTGGGCCTGACAGCATTGATTCATTGAAGAGTAAGTTTCACTGTTAAAATTGTCAAGTGTAAACTATTAATAAAAATAATGAAAATTTTGAAAAAAGACAATTAAATAATAAATATATCAACAAAGAACAATCTTAAAAAGCACATTTAATTAGTGTAATCATCTTTGGCCAAGAAACTGAGCAGCAAGAACAGTATTATATTTTCATTCAAAATCTTGTCCAATTATAAGTTAGTTTGCTCGATTCTCATGCGGTTCTAGAATAATTTAAAACTCGATTCTAAAATTATTAAAAGCACAGATCCCAACTACATAGAGCCCAGAAAACAAGCATTATGCATTGAAAAACAAGACTTGCTGCTGGAAAAGGGCAGAACACTGCCAGCTGGGATATCTGATTCAAACACAATCAAATGCATGTGGATCAGTTTGTATCCATTTTTTTTTATAGAAAATCAACATAAGCATGATGCTACGATGATTCGGCAGCCTTGCCCTGATTCTTTGAGTCTTATTAAAACTGACACTTACGACTGTCTATTTGGTTCTCTTGTGGTCTACATCTTTCTTACCATGGGCTGGCATAACAATACAAGCTGGAGGTTGGTAGGCAGTTATTCTTAATTCTGAGTATCAAGGGCATCAGCTTCCTTTGCTAATACAAAAGGAGGTCTCTGATACACAAACTGAAGTACAGTGGGAGCGGTGCCTCGAGGCCTCGCAAGTATGCCTTATACTTTAACAAACCATTTAACAATAATAACACATTGTTATTGTCTCGTTAATGTGTCTCAAAAAATAAGAAAAATTCATTGAATATTGTAACAAGTGTTCGTTGAATCTGCTCTATTTTTGTGATACATATATAAGACAGTAACAATGTGTTACTGATCAGACAAAGGACTGGGTAAAACCTAATTCGGCTCTTTGGGGCTGTTTGTTATTCTTTCATGAATCTTGATTCATGGAACACTAGAATAAGTCCTCCATGAATCTACCCTAATGTATAGGTAAAATTCATGCAAAACTTTGACAAGTCAATCTACCGTTATCTAAAGGCAAATTCATGGAATAGTAACAAATTGTTCTTATTATCAAACATTTTAATAACATGGTTCCTGGCATCAAAGCGGAGGTCTAAAATGCGACTTGACTTGAATGGAGTGGAGGGCCTACCTTGAGCTCATTTTCCTGTCTTTAAAATTGTATAGGGCTGCATAGGCAACAGAGGATATATGCAGATTAGTTAGATTAGTTCGATACAAAGTGGAACCTTCAAAATGCTACTTGGCAACGAATCCTCCTCTTTATAGTGAGAGAGGTGTCATACTTGGGAACAAACACCACGTGGACAACATCTACTGGGAACGTATTTTCCATGCTGTGAAAATCTATGAAGCTTATAAAAGTCGGGGAAATTTCTGAAACTAATAAAATTAATGAAACTTGTGAAATTCATGAAATTTGGGAAGTGTATAAATTTTGGAACATTGTTCACGACAACACCTTTGTCAATAACTTTCATTCAATTTCTTCTTTCATTATGTCAACTAGAAACAAACACAAATTAAATATGTAAACACATAAAGATCTCATTATAGTGACTAGGGCTGCACAACAAGTCGAGCCAACTCGGGCTCGACTCGAACTCGCTTTGAAAAACTCGACTCGTTTATAAACGAGTCGAGTTCGAGCTGAAAGTTAAACTCGAATCAATAAATGAGTTGAGTTCAAGTTGTAAGAACTCGACTCGTTTATGGTCGGCTCGGCTCGATTGTTAAAAATCGTTTCGTTTAATTATATAAACCGGTTCACCGAGCCACCGATTCACCGATTTAGGTTAAACGAGTCACCACCGCCCTATCTCTCTCTCATTTTTACTGCCCACAGCTGCAACGACTCACCACCGCCACGCCATGACCACCACCACTCACATGATGTGCAACGGTGCCAAAGCGGTGGAAGGGACATTGGGGCTAATGCTAGGGTTCCTCCGATTCTAATCACCTCTCCTCGCAACGGAAAGAGGCGATAAGGTTAAGGGTTCCGCCTTCGCGTAGCTATTTGGGCAACGATGCCACCATCCAGCAAAGTCCAGCCACTATACTGGTTAGTCTCTCTTCTCACCTTTCCTTGAAACCCTAGCGTTCTTTTGAAGCTCCGCCATACATGTTTAGGGCTTTTTTCACAGGTGGATGTCGAGACAGAGGTCGCTGCCAGACAGATAAAGAGGACAGATGAAGAGGAGGACGTTCAAGAAGTTCAGTTTTAGGGGAGTTGATCTCGATGCCCTCCTTGACATGCCCACAAAGGAGCTCATCAAACTCTTCCATGTCCTGGCTCAAATAAGGTTTTTATCTCTCGCACTCTGTTTTTCATCCTCCTCCCTCTCTCTTTCTCTTTTACATGGTTTTCCATCTTTTTGACGAATGTGTAGGTTCCAGAGAGGTTTGAAGAGGAAGCCGATGGCATTGATCAAGAAAATGCACAAAGTAGTAATCAATCTCTTCCTTAAATTTCATTTTGTTTGAGAAACATCTTCCTGGTTGAGTTTGAATTGGGGCTTCAGCACATAGTTGTTTTTCATGGTGGATTTTGTCTGCCTACATTTTGCCTTTTTTAGTTGTACCATAGAATTTGCTTTGGTGTCGTAAATGAATTAAACGAGTTGACATAAACAAGTTTAAAAAAACAAGTCATAAACGAGTTAATCGAGTTAAGTGAGTCGAGTTCGAGCTCGACTCTGTATATTCGAGTCGAGCTCGAGCTTGTGTTAGGGAGCTCGACTCGAGTTCGAGCTCGAGCTCTGTGAGCTGAGTCGAGCTCAAGCTGGGCAAGCTCAAGCTCGACTCGGCTCATGTGCAGCCTTAATAGTGACCATGACACTTTGACCAATTTGTGGCAGCCGTGATCTCCAAAAAGATGTAAAGCAAAGAGGAAAAGAAAAATAGCTAGTAGTTTTTATTTAAGAAATTTTGTCGGATTTCGTCCACATTACTGCCAAATGTTAGGTAGAAAGAGAAGCTTTTGGCTTTTGGCAACAAGAAAGAGCATCTGAAACTCGTCCTTCTATAACGGACGGCCAGGATGGTGCCACTCACTATTGATGAACGAAGCAAATCGCTTGAGCAGCAACTTCGCCTTCTCATCCTCTGGCCTGAACAGATGAAAAACGTGTTCCTCCCCTTCCACCTCCGCCTTCCCCTTCCAACCGCTAGCAGTCAAGGCTTCATAGAACCACCGGCCATGGCCCCGCAGGAAGTCCTTTCCAGCAATGGCTACCAACACGCGCCTGCATCCCAGCCCAGAGAGGGACGGCGAGCCAACTGCTAGCGGATTCATAATGGGGTCGTCGACTCCAGGGCTGGCAGGGCACGCCAACTTCCATATCAACTCTACACGTGCTGCCAACACCGGCAACTCACCGTCGAGGACAGTCGACGACCAGAAGTATGGATGGACCAGAAGGGTCCCCTAGATCTTCACCAGGTCTTCGACTAGAGGACCCGATCCATGAACTGCAGATGTGCCGCCTGCTCTTATGGCTACATGGTGGACGAGGTTGGCACCGGCGCTGTCGCCGGTGACCATGATGTGGCTGAGGTCGGCATGATTGGCGATCCACGGCTCAGTGCCTGGTCTAGTCTGGCGCGCCACCCACTTGAAGGCTGCCCAGCAGTCGTGGTGGCAGTTGGGGCATGATGTTTCGGGGCAAGGCGGTACTCGACGGAGACGGCCCTCGACTCGGCGACGAGGGAGTTGAGGTAGTTGTGGTAGAGAGGGAAAAAGGCAGACCCGCTGAAGAAGCCACCACCATGGAAGTAGAGGCAGCCGGTGATGGTTGCCGGAAAGTGGGGGGAGGTAGAGGCGGGCGGAGAGGGTAGTCTCAGGGTCGATGAGGACGTCCTTTAAGGATACACCGGTGGTATGATGGTCGGTGGAGGGAGGGACCCTCTCATTGCCCTTCAGCCTCTCTACCTGGCTGTCCTTATGGAGCCGAATGAATCCAGGGACTTCGCCTATCAACTCTGCAGAGGAATCCATGCTTTAGAGAGAGAGAGAGTGTGTGCGCGCCTAGTGTGTAGCCTTTCTCCTTACCATAAATGGGTACTTTTTCAGTTTCCTATTTTCATTTTTTTCTATTATTCATTTATTTGTAATTAGGCCTTGGCGCTGGCCCAGCTGCAGCCGGGGCTGGGCCTATCTTTTACCTTATCGCTTTATGCCCGTCCCGGCATCATAACGGGCCGCACCACTGGTCCACCACCGCCGCCATCGCCCTCCGGTGCACCTCATGGCAGGACTAACAAGTGCTGGGGTTCGATCGTCAGTTGTCACCGAGTCTGTTTCCCCTCCAGTGGTTCTGGTAGGAGTCTATTGATTTTCATCTTCACCGTGAGCAGGTATACAAGTGATTTCCTTTGATTTTGAATTCTTAAAGTTGGTGGTTTAAATTGAGAAGTTCCATTCAATTGGCTCTGTTCTTTTTCTTGATAGATCAGATTTTTGTCTGCCCTGTTTGGTTTTCCCACGCACGTTTAGCAATTCTTGAAATATCACCAGACTTGATTATTGTGTCTATCTCCTCTTGTTTGCTGCATTACCTTCTCTTGATGTTAGTTAGCATCACACACAAACCCAACTCTTGATCTATCTTGCCTAAATGTGGACTACAGCTCTGTTTTTGGCTAACTATTAAAAGAATATGTTTAAGCATCTATATTTTCCATCTCGATATTGTAAAACAAATGATAGTACGCGAGAGAGTTATATCTCTGTTTATATTGCTTAGTCTAGTTCAAATAGTTGTTTTTTCTATCCCCCTGTTTGATCTTTAGTTCTTGGGTGCATTTCCACGGAAAAAGAAGAGGGGGTCAAACAATTTGCAGATATAAAACGCACATTGAAAAACTTAGTGGAGAGTTCTCTGGTTATAAAAACGTGATGCTTTTTACTGGAGCTAGTTGCTTGCTCTCTCTCTCCACATTTACATGTATGCTTACAAACAAGCACCTGTCAATTTTTATTAAATTTTTTTTTGTTAAATTACAAATGGACATTTCAAGGTTGCTGATAGACAGACTCAGAAGATGTTTACTTTGGTTTTCTAACTTTCTTTTTAGTTAAGAGTGATGGCTAACCAATCAATGATAATCATGATGGCCGTACTGGCTTTAGATGTTTCTTGGTGGCTGCTGGTGCTACAGTTTGATTGTATAATTTAGAATGGCTGAAGTTGAATTTGCTTGTTGTGGCTGAAGTTGAGTTCAAGCTGCATTGACCTGTGACCATCATATTTTTCTTTTTAATGTTCTTTTGATGCAGACGTCACTCTCTTGAGTAATGTTAGATCAAATATTACATCCACTGATTTGATCAAGACTCCTCAAAAGTGAGGCTCAAATGAAATTTAAAAATGAAAAGACAGGACAAAGTGTGCGAGAAAATGGTTCTTTCAAAAGAGGTTCAACATTTAAAATTACATATGCACATGAGATTAAAAACTGTGTCGAACCGGCCTGGCCCGACCCGACCAAGTCCGGTAGTAAAAAAACGAGCAAGGCCGAGCCTCAAATGTGGTTGAGTATCCCCGGTACCCGACCCGGCCTGGCCTCTTAATAGTCGGGCGAGTAGCAAGCCGACCCGATCCAACTTTGGGTCGTTAACAACATTCACTAAATGGGTCGGGCCAGCCCGGCCCGGCCCAATGCCCAGGCCTATTGTAGTGCCCCATACTCTTGGCTAGGATTTTAAGAGATTGTTTGGCAATAATAATTTATTGTTGATGCCTTCTAAACATTTTTCAAAAAAAAAAGTAGATTCCTGAAATGTTTCAATTTTTGTTTCATAAATGCACTCTACTTTTTGAGATAGATTCATAGATCATATACATTATCTTTTGCTGCTAAACACCTCATAAAGAGTTTTTCTTTTTTGGCTTTGAGAATCATAACGTACATGAAAGTTTTAGTTATCAATTTGATTTATATAAGTGGTATTCATCTAAACTACAAATTAGACCGTGAGTGCAAGGATAGTCAGCAGTCAATTAAAGTCCTCGTGATTGTTGACTGGTTGTCTGGTTCTCCACTAGTTCAATTTGAAGCTTCGTCTTATATATATTCGAAAGATTATTTTGAACTATTATAAAATGTGGCCATGAAAGTTATTTAAAATCTATAATTGAAAGTAATTTCTAGGGATCTAATCTTAGTTCGTAAAACACTAGCACATCATAACTTGCAAAAAAAAAAAAGAATCAGTGTCATTTGATCGTCCGGTCTTGGATCCTCGTAGCTTTCCATTTTCTTGTTTTAAATCAGGAATCACACGTGTACGGCTATTTTCAGATCAAATAGTTTGCTTTTGAACAGTTGAACAATTTCTTTTCTACAATTATTTTGACTTTCGTCCTTTTCTTCTGTCAAATTTGGAGGCTGAGACATTACTTGACTGTTGGGACAATTCAATATAATTTTTTAAAAAAGTTCAGTTTACATGATCGTGCATATTATATCAATTTATGTCTATACTCGTACTTAGGGTATTGCCATCTTCCTTATTAAATTTGACTACTTTCAAATCTAACTTAAGCATACTTAAGTGGTCCGTTGGCAATAGTAAGACATCGTTATTCGCTTAAGAATATATTTAAAAAAATGAAGTAGTTTCATGAAGCATTATAACTGTTTTATTTTTTAGAATAGATTCATGGGACCCTAATAATCTGCTATTATTATCAAATGACTCTTAAAGGTTTTTTTGTTTGACTCAAATTTAAAATCAGAGTAAATTTGAGATCATTAAGGATTTGAGGTCAGACTCTCATTGTCTAACATCAAATCTAAAGTTTTTGCCATACAGGGAGAATCCAACATCAAGTATCAGAGTGAAAGATGGTTTTACCTTTTATGGCCGTTACCTTTTTACCACAACAATATTCTTACTTTAGAATAATCCAAGCTTCATTTAATGTGATAGTACCTTTTATGGTCGTTACCTTTTTACCACAGCAATATTCTTACTTGAGAACAATCCAAGCTTCATTTAATGTGATAGCACGATCAATATAAAAAAAGATAATCCCAATTATGGCCTATTGAAAAACAGACCCGGCCTTCAATTTCTTGCTCCATTGTCCTTCAAGTATGAGCAACCAGCATTTCCTATGCAGTTTTTCTCAATTAAATCCAAAAGATCTTGTGACAAAAAAAAAATCCTCATTTTATGCACCCAAACTCATTATTATTGCCATTAAAAATAGGTATCAATGATTGGAAAAATCAAAATTGTCATGTCCATTTGCCATAGTAAAAGAAGTGCTCTCAAGAATTTTGTCAAATGGTTTATGCATAGACATGTTTAACTTGCGCACTTAATTGTTCAGCCTTCACCAACAATCACGACCTTACACAACAACGCTCAGGTTCACTCAAACCTAAGCTCTAAGACCACTATTTGCAACAAAATGCGAGTCTAAGATGGAGTCTCATGCAATTCCTCTTTTTTATTTGTGCAAATTGCAGATAGTAAGAAAACAGCAGCCAACTTGGGGGAACACAAAGAATCAATTGGAGAATAGAGTTTGCGGCACAAATATTTTCAATTGCTTACACAATAGGTAGTACTGTTCTATTTTATGTACACAACAATCATTTAACTTGCGATCAATAACCCCCTTTTGGCAGCATAAGAGGGTTGACCCCCTTACACTCGAATTGCGGAATGGCTGCGCACCTACCAACTCTTAGGTATAGAGTCAGAAACTTTTCATGGGGCAGGCCAAATTAAAGTTTCTAAATTTTGACAATGACAAAAATATTTATTTTTTAAAATTTTATATAAAACAAGTGAATTTTTTTAAAAATTTACATGTAAATTTTTTTTTTTAATTTTGAGACATTGGCTCTGCCAACACCAAACCCCAAACCATTGCATCAACCCCATCGGAGCTATGACTGCTGTTGTCTCTAGCATCGTGAGATGATCACCAGATTCACCACAAGTGCGGATGCACTAGAATGATGTGTTGGATCTTCACTGGGTCTTCAACAAGCTAACCCAATCCATGAATTACATGTTCACCCTCGGGTCTCATGTTAGCATCAAGAATGAGATTATGTTTTAAAAGGTGATGGAGCGAGGCTAGGTGCTAAGTCCGTCGTGAGGCAAGGTTTAGGCCTCACAGCATTAATGAAGAGTGATTTTCATGGTCAAAATGGTTTAGGTGTAAAACATTTATCAAAATAAAGAAAAAATTTGAAAAAGGAGAATTAAAAAATTAAATATATCAATAAAGCACAATTTTAAAAGCACAGGTAACTAGTGTTGATCATCTTTCATACACATACACACGTGCAAACCACAATTAATGGTGCAGGATAAAGGGAGTTCAACTGACAATCACAAAACCTTATTAAAAATAAAACCCTAAGATCGAATGAAATATTTAAAGCTACTTTAAAAAATAAATCTCTAAGTAAGGTGTTTTAAGAAAGTAAATGACTATTAAAACAGGCTTTACTTTTCTAACAATGTGCTAAACCACGTGAAGAGACTGAAAACGAAAAAAACAAAGGCAAAAAAAAAAACAAAAGTTTTTTTGAAAAATGCCTTAAAAATAATTTTCTAACTAAGATGCGTTAACTAAACAAATGACCAAAAATCCCTTTGATTTACACTGCAAATCGACAAACCCCAAAAAAAAGAAAAGAAAAAAAAGACATTCAGTTTTGGAAAATGCCGTAATAATATTGTGTTTCCATTCAAATCACGTTCTAGAATATTTTAAACTACATCCAAAACGATTACAAGGAAGCTACATTGAAACAGAAAACAAACACTATGCATTGAAAAGCAGGAGTTGCTGCTGGAAAAGGGAAGAACACGACCAGCGTGATAATCTTATTCAAACTCGACCAAATGCATGTGGATCGTTTTTTATCGACTTTTTTTTATGGAAAATCAATATAAGCACGATTCTAAAATCGATTCCACACCCAAGCCCTAATTCTTGAACTCTTAAAACTCATTAAGACCGTTTATTTGGTTTGTTTGTGGTGTCCAGCTTTCCTACCATATGTTCTTAAGAAGGTTTAGTGCAATAGTTTGGAGTGAGGACTGGTAGGTGGCTAATCTCCATTTCAAGTATGAAAAAGCATCAACCTTGCAACCTAAAGTGTAATAGAGACTGCACTCTAAAACACTGAAAGCGGACCCTTCAAACTAAGGTGACAAGAGGTTGGATGGAAGCTCCGACTCTCTTTGTTGGGACGTGTACAAATTTCAAATATATGGCTTACCAAAATTTTTGGTCAGCCACGGAGACAAAACGTGAATGTTGGGCCTACCATGTAGAAGAATGTGGAATGCATAATGCTTCCCAAACAATGAATTGTTACTGATTTCTTTTCATGTGTACGAAATTTTAGAACATTATTCACAGCGATCCCTTTGTCAATATTTGATGCATACTACTAAATTTAACTTTTATTTAATTTCTTCTTTCTTTACGTCAACCACAAACAAACACAAAATTAAGCATACAATGAAGAAGATCACATCATTCACTGAGACACTTTGTCCTATATGTGGCATCCGTGAATCTGCAAAAAGATGTAAAGCAGAGAGGAAAAGAAATTTGGTCGGATTCTGTCCAACTTATTGCCAGTGTTCTGATTTTTTTCTCCTTCTCTCGAAGACGACGATGGCAGACGTTTGGTAGGAAGTGAAGCTTTTGGCCTTGGGTAAGAACAAAGGGAACCTGAAACTCATCAATCTATAATGGACGACCAGGATGGTATCGACCACCGTTGATGAACGAAGCAAATCGCTTGAGCAGCAACTTCGCCTTCTCATCCTCTGGCCTGAACAGATGAAAGACGTGTTCTTCCCCTTCCACCTCCTCCACCTCCGCCTCCCCCTTCCAACCGCTAGCAGTCAATGCTTCGTAGAGCCACCGGCCGCGGCCCCGCAGGAAGTCCTTTCCGGCAATGGCTACCAAGACGCGCCGGCACCCCAGGCCAGAGAGGGACGGCGAGCCAACCGCTAGCGGATTCATAATGGGATCGTCGACTCCAGGGCTGGCAGGGCACGCCAACTTCCATATCAACTCCACAAGTTCTGCCGACTCCGGCAACTCCTCGTCGAGACGAGTCGACGACCAGAAGTACGGGTGGACCAGAATGATCCCCTGGATCTTCACCGGGTCTTCGATAGGCGGACCCGATCCATGAACGGCAGACGCGCCCCCGGCTCCCATGGCTACGTGGTGGACGAGGTTGGCACCCGCACTGTCGCCGGCGAGCACGATGCGGCCAAGGTCGACATGATCGGCGATCCATGGCTCGGCGCCTGGTCCAGTCTGGCGTGCCACCCATTGGAAGGCCACCCAGCAGTCGTGGTGGCAAGCGGGAACGGGATGCTCCGGAGCTAGGCGGTACTCGACAGAGACGGCGACGGCCCCCGACTCAGCGACGAGGGAGTTGACATAATTGTGGTAGAAAGGGGAAAAGGCAGACTGGATGAAGAAGCCACCACCATGGAAGTAGATTAAGAGTGGGCGGCGGTGGTGGTTGCCGGAAAGTGGGGGGAGGTAGAGGCGGGCGGAGAGGCCAGTCCCAGGGTCGATGAGGACATCCTTGGAGGAGACGCCTGTAGGATGATGGTCGGTGGAGGGAGGGACCCTCTCGTTGCCGTTCAGCCTCTCTACCCGGCCGTCCTTATGGAGCCGAATGAATCCAGGGACTTCGGCTATCAACTCTACGGAGGAATCCATGGTTGAGAGATGTGAGAGAGAGAATATGTGTGTCTCCTGTGTGCCGGAGCCCTTCTCCTTGTAATCTTATTTGTAAATGGATGTTGTTTTCAGTTTCCTAACACTGCTTTATTTTTTTATTTATTATGGTGTCGACATGAGGATTCTTTTATTTCAAATGTCCCACACAGAGGATCTCATGAAGGTTTTTTTTTTTTTTCATAATAAGGTATCTGGTCAAGTGAAACGTGAAATTGTCAATTATTAATTTGATTCATGTGAACGCTACTTATCTAGATTACTAACAAATGGTGGATACACGTTAGGTATATCGATTCCTAACCAGATCACAACCTTTTATCTCAAAGGCAGGGAAGTAAGCAGTAAATCTCCATACAAAGTAGTTATGATTGGTCGTATGGTTATCCAACTGTTCAATTGGAGCTTCGTCATATATATATTTGATATATTATTTGAACTCTAAAGCATGAGCTATTACAGGATGTGATGATGAACGCTATTTAAAATATATAATTGGAGGTCGTTTCTATGGATCTAATCTTTGTTCATAGAACACTAGAATAGCCGAGATTCATGCTGTCAAACCACCCTTTATATGCAGACTGTGACTTGCAATATATATATATATATATATATATATATATATATATATATATATATATATATATATATATATATATATATCAATGACATTTGATCGTCAGGCCTTGCAGCATCCATGTAAGTTTCCATTTTCCTGCTTGAAATCAGGAATCACATGTGTACGGCTAAATTTTTCAGATCAAGTAGTTTGTTTTTAAGCAGCTGGACAATTTTTTACAATTATTTTGACTTTTTGTCAAGTTCGGAGGCTGAGACGTTACTTCGAAAGGCCCATGCCTGTTGGGACGATTACGCATTCAATATAATTCTTTAAATTTCAGTTTACATCATTGTGCACATTGTTTTTCAATTTGTGTCTAGACTCGTGCTTAAATAAAGAAAGGGTATTACCATCTCCTCAATAAATTTGACTGAATCTAACTTACTGATGAATAGGTCGAAACAAAATTGGGTACATTAATGAAACAAATGTTATGTGAATTTGTCACATTTTTGTGGACATTAACAATGTATTACTACCAAACTGTTCCTAAATGATCTTTTGTATATCTCATATTTGATATTGGAGTTTATTTCAGATCATTGGGAATCTTAGATATGGAGAACTGATGTCAAACATTGTCCAACAACAAATCTAAGGTTTTTGCGATATACAGAGTATTATATCCTCTTTTTTTACTTGTTGCGGTATTTGTTTATACCGTAGGTCTCATGTAAGAGGCATTTAATGTGGAACTCGGATTTAAAATTTGAGGTTATCAAACACACGGGTCTGTCCAAAATAGAAGAAAGTGTGGGATGAACTTGAGAAACCAGAAAATAAACGGTTCAACTTACCAACTTTCTCAACATGGTAGATGAATTTCTTGAAGGATTTGAAAATTTGTGAAAGATGCATCTCGAGTAAACTAATAGGACGGCAACAATTATTAAAAAACCCCATGAAAGCAAAGTTTCATCATACTCTTAGGAGGTGGGGGACTGAACTGAACCAATCGATGATCATGGAAGAATAACAAAAATGGTAGCTCAAGTATTTCTAAAGCATCTATGCATATGGATCCTTCTTGGTGTGTAGGAAATACAGGAGAAAAGGGACAGAGCAAATTAGTTAGACCTTTTGCAGATTGACAGGAGCGTTCGATCGAGTGTAAGTTGCTTGTAAGAAACGGAAAATGATTTGAGAAGAACAATGAGTAGAAGAGTTCAGTTGTGTAGTTTCTCAATGACCGCAGACAAAAAGAGAACAGTACATTACATCTTTCAGATTCTTATCAAATCCCATCCTACTTGTATCAGGGACTGTCGATTTCTGAACCTACTACAGTGCCCCAATCACGGATGCCTGTTTTACAAGATTGCAGAAACTGACTTAATTTCCCTTCTTTATTTGTCCTAGAGTGGAAATTTTTTTTAGGTAGGAAAAAGCGAGCTAGCATAAAATAGTATGGATCTTTTTTATTGTGAAAGGTTGATGCAGGAGTTTCATTGTATGTGTCATGGTGGTCCACAAGGATATTTATATTATAAGCTCCAATCAAGACAGCAGAAAAATATCTCAGCATGAAAGAGGTGAAGGACAATTTTATTAGAGAGAACATTGGAGGTTGTTCAAGAATGTGAAATTATTAATTCATAAAATTCTTTAATTCCTTTTCTTGTTTTCTTTGCACATTGTCCTCTTATTGTAACTATAAATAAGTGTTGAGAAATGAAAGGGTTGTGCGCTCCTACTCTGGTTTCTATTCTTTCTACTCTTCTTGTAGCAGGACTCTATTTTTGTGCATGGTATCAGAGTAATGTCCATGACTGACCCTGAGTAATCTTCTCATCCCAATGGTGGAACACTCCATGCAGGATCAGAGTCTCTTGGAGATGTCAACTTGGCGGGTTCTTCCAACCTTTATTACTTGCATCATTCTAACAATCCTGAAGCTGCTTTGGTTTCACAACTCTTGAATGGAGTTAACTACCCTACCTGGAGCCATAAAATGACTATTGCATTGTCTGCCAAAAACAAGCTAGGGTTTGTGGACGGAAGTCTTCACCCACCAAGCATCGCTGCACCAGAGTTTTTGGCTTGGAGGCGCTGCAATCATATGGTATTGTCTTGGATTCTCAATTCTATTTCTCGTGAGATTTGGGTAGTGTGATTTATGCTACATCTGCCATAGATGTGTGGATTGATCTTAGAGAACAATTTACACAAGGGAAAGCACCACGAAAATACCAGTTACTAGTACTAGAGGGTAAATTCTATTGTGTCACACATTGCCTTCAGTTTCCAAGGTTTACTTCTTGTACTTCAAGAAGAAAAGCAGAGAGAAACACGAGTGATGAGCAATCCAGTTGAGAATGTTGGTTTGCCTGCAAATATTGGTAGGGATCTCAAGTTTGTTAAAGGCCGAAACAACAAAAAATCTCAATATTATTGCAACTATTGCAAAATTTCTAGACATACCAAAGAGAGATGTTTCAAACTAAATAAATATTCTTCAAATGTTAAAGATGACAATCAAAGGTATGTCAATTCTGCTTTCTACTTGTCTTTTGATGACCACGATGGTAAAAAACCTCAATCTATAGCTTCAACTTCTACTGCAATAGACAAAGATCTCAATAAAGATTATGCACCTTTCTTTACAATAGAAGAATACAATCAGATCAAACTTCTTCTTAAAGATTGCTCATCAGCCCAATGTAGTTTTGTAAGTATCTCTATTTACTCTTTTGGTACTTGGATTTTGGACAATCGTGCAAATGATCATATGTGTTCGTCATTGAACATTATGATCAATGTGTCACTTCTTCAGTCCTCATTTCCTATTAGACTACCTGACAATAAACTAGTTTCAGCTACTCATATTGGATAGGTCCAGTTGTCTCGTAACCTTACGTTGCAAACTGTCTACTATCTTCCCAATTTTAAATTCAATCTTGTTTCCATAAGTAAGATTTTACTTAACCTTTACTTATTCTGATGTCGATACCTAAAAACATTGGATTGAAATATGCTTTTTGACATGTCGCTAGAATTTTATAGGAGGAGAAAACTAAAACTCGTATAGGAATAAGTAAAGTATCATGTTTAGGTTTTTTAAAAAATGGTAAATTAACAATTGACTTTCAGCTATTTGAACTCTGATTGTAGAAAGACGGAAGATCAATAAGGAAGAGGATATGCTTGAAAATCTTGGAAAGGAGAGGATTCTAAAAGTAATTAAACCTTTAAATAAGAAGAGGATATAAAATTTGAAATCTTGTAAAAGCAAGGACCATTCTAAAAATGATTAATACTCTAAGGGTTATTGCTGAGAAAAAAAAAAAATCCTTCTATTCACAATGACTCTTTGGTCAACACTCAACGCATACTTCATATCAACCAGAAACAACACATTATATTCAAAGAAAAAATTTATATCGTTGAAAGTTTGATTTGTAAGTAGCTGCACAAATCGTTCTCAATTATATTGCAGTTCGTCTTTTTTCTAAACTCTATCAAGTCTTTTGTCAAATAAGGAGGCTGAGACATCACCATTGTAAGGCCCACCATCTTTTTCCAAGTAAGTAGGGGGACCTATTGTCAGAGCCACAGTTCTCACCTAATCTCTTGTTTCCTTAGGAGTCGTTTAGCAAATGCAACGCTATATGAGTGTTTCATGAATCCACCCTCAAGATTGGAGTAGATTCCTAAACACCTAGCTTTGGTGTTCCGTCAATCTATTCTAACTTTTGAGGTAGATTCATGAAATACTAACATAGTGTTTCACCGGCCAAACAATGCCTTAGTGTATATATTTTACTTTCAATGCTTTGGGGTGCCACTCTGCTGCACCAGTGACCCCTCTTTTCTAACATGATTCAGTATTCAGTATCACACCAACAATTTAAATCTTGCAAATAACATTTTTATTTGTCTAAGGTCGTGCTTGAACAAAGGAGACAAATGTGACCATTTCTGCATGAATCTAACTTAAGCATTTTTTTTATCTTTTGAAGATGGATTTGTCCAAGACAAAGAAAAGCATAGAAAGGGGTTGAGAAAAGGGAAAATTGTGAGTGGTCCAACTTACCCTTTCTTAATGTGAACGATGACTTTGTCAAAGGATTTGAAAAATGTGAATGATATTGCATCCCAAGTGAAGCTAATAAGAGGAGACTACGATTTTTAAGAACTCTATGAAATTAAGTAAATTTTCATCCTACTCTTTTGAGGTGGCTAATCAACAAGTCTCACATTAAACAAGGCTGAAATTCTTCATGGTGAAAACTTGTGAGAGAAACAATCTAGAGGAAGCTATTTTGCCTTCACCAACTAATAAAGATAAGGGATTGAATTGTTAGATCTGCTCATACTGGCAAAAGGGAAGTGAACACTTTGGATCAAACATTAAAGAATAACCAATAAGGTAGCCCGAATACTTCTATAGTGTCTCCATTGACCATACAAATACTCCTTGTGTGTGAAAGAAGGAATGCAGCAGAAGAACATTAACTGGGTGATCCTATTGGCCTCCTAGCATCCGAACCAAGACTGCACGCTAATTAGATCATTTGCAGAATGGTAGGAGCTAGCATTCGTGTAGGATGGAAGAGATGGTCAAAGGGTGTGACAAAAGGCGAGACTGTAAGTTCATTTAGTGGGCCGACATATGTCTATGAGGAATTTCAGACATTATGGCTGTCTTAACGTAAATATCCGCTTAAGTGATTGCATTTTGGGTTATTACGTCATTTTAGATGGTACGGGATAATTTTGAAATGTATAGATACCAGTACGCAATTACGGACTCTTTGATGGGTGGAATTTGTAATTGTCCTCATTATAAAATGGTAGTGGTCCATGGGGTCGTGCAATGGTTGCCTGAAACATTGGTTTCTAGGGTTTTCCTCTTCCCCATCTGAGAGAGACCTCAAGCGCGCCGCAAAGACCGTGGAAGATCCTACCGCGATCTACCGTCCAGTTCTTCAGATGGATTCAGGTACGCTTCCGCTTTAAGTTTAAGGTTATGTTTATTTCAATGATTTAGCATGAGCATGATCATGTTTTGTTTAGGGCATATACGTTAGGTTTTGTGTATGCATGAAGGGGAGAAATCCCAACAATTGGTATCAGAGCCCATGTCTTCTCATTGGGTTCTTCCTTGTTTTTCGGCTGCAAGTTTTCAAAAAAAAAAAAAAAAAAATTGGACAGGGGCGACGGCCTCCATCGCAACCAGAGAAAGGGACAAAGGGAGGGGAAACGGCCGGCGAGGTCGCTGTCGCCGGAAGGGGCGGTGTGACCCACCGGCTATTGAGCCTCGGTCGTGGGCGAGAGAAGCCACCGGGCTTCTGTCGCAGCCACGAAAGAAGAAGAAGACACAAAAGGGGAGGCGACGCCAGAGAGGGGCAACGGCCGGGGCCAGCCGTTTTGGCGGCACGGCGGGCAGCGACCGCCGGTTCGGGCGACGGCCAGCGCCCACCCACCTCCGTCCCTTCCGATTTCCCTTTTCGGCTTCTGAAAGAACTGCAATAGGGGCGGTAGAAAGGCTTTCGCCCACCTCCGTCCACCCGCCTCCGGACATGCCATCGAGCTCTCTGTCGCCGGATGACGTCGTGACACCCACCGGCGCCCACCCAAGGACCCCGGTGGCCCACTGGAGGCGATTTCACCGTTTGCCGTCAGTTCGGTGACTGATCAGAGGCGAGCGGCGGTTTCGGTTGAGTGGAGATGACGCTCGGGCGGTCGAGCTGGGTTGGACCGGGTCGGGTCTTGCAGACCCGATACGGATCCATCAAATTAAAAAAAAAAAAAAAATCATTTTGTCGCCAGCCCGCACCTTTGTGTTAAGATTTCGGACCGGGTCGGGGCCGGCAGGACCCGACCCGTATCCATACGGCCTTGTTTTAAAACTCGAACCGGTTCATTCGGTTTCAGACCGGTTCAATCTGATTCAGAACCGATTCGGTCCGATTCAGATCGTTTCGAACCTTTTGGGGA
Organism: Nymphaea colorata; assembly: GCF_008831285.2. Taxonomy (NCBI): domain Eukaryota; kingdom Viridiplantae; phylum Streptophyta; class Magnoliopsida; order Nymphaeales; family Nymphaeaceae; genus Nymphaea; species Nymphaea colorata. Next base: position 3,599,774 of record NC_045147.1, read on the forward strand.
CCGATTCAGATCTTTTTTGGACCGGTTCAGTTGTTTTTGAGACCGGTTCGGACCTTTAAAACCCGATTCGGACCATTTTGGGACCCGTTCATTCAGTTTTAGAACCGATTCAGACCCTTTTCAGAATGGTTCAGTTGTTTTCAGACCGGTTCAGTTGATTTTCAGACCGATTCAGGGCATTTCAGACCGGTTTATTCAGTTTTAGAACCGATTTAAGTCATTTTCAAACCGGTTCAGTGGGTTTCAGAATCGATACGGTCTATTTTGACCGGTTCGTCCAATTTTTAGACCGGTTCAGCCCTATTTAGGGGCATGTGGGTGCTCTAGTTGCGGTTTAAGAACAATAAGGGCCACTTTAAGGCCTATTCAGTGGTTCTTGATCCTCTTAAGTACGATTATGGTACCGGTTCATAATATTTTGGACTCTTTTGGGCCTATTTCATTAAACCATTTGGTTTTGGGTTTAAAGTAGGGAAAGTTTTGTATGTAATTTTAATTCATGTATCATGTTTTGCATGTTTTAAATTTGTGGGTGTACTTTAGATGAATATTTGGATTATGAATTTGATCTTTGGCCATGTCTGTTGTTTGAAATGCGTAAGTTTATATTTTATGTCGCCAAAGTGACCTCTGTTGTACGAATTTGCTTATTTTGAACATTAGATGATAGTATACTTGATCCATGCGGGCAATGATCAACCCAAAGGAGGATTGTTGTTTGGTCAGATTTAAGTATACAGGGCAATGAATATGTGGTATTTTTTCAGGTTTCCATGTAAATAGCGAGTCAATCCAAAGATAGGCTCGTTGTTTGACAGGGTTAATTATCTATATTCATTGTTGACCAAGAATACCACTTGCAGTTAGTATTTCAATCCAAAGATTGGATACTAACGTTGCACCGGTACCTTGTGATGGGATTTAGGCCATTGTATTTAAATTCATTTATATTTGTTATTTCATTTTTGTACATGTTTTGATTGTGAGCATGTTTGGTATTTTTGTTCTTTGTACAGTGAGTTCTGCTTCCATGATATCTACAAATTTGAGTACTGTTCCTGAGTTAAATGGTTCGAATTTTAAGGACTGGAAAGAAACTGTTATGATTGTTCTAGGTTGTATGGATCTAGACCTTGCATTTAGGGAGTTGTGCCCATCTCATCCAACAGATCAAAGTTCTCATGAGGATAAACGGTACTTTGAATGATGGGAACGCTCAAACCGCATGTGTCTAATGATCATGAAGAGATCAATCCTAGAAAATTTTAGGGGCTCTATTACTGAAAAGGCTAGTGCCAAGGGCTCCTTGAAGAGATTGAAAAACGTTTTGCTAAAAATGAAAAGGCTGAAACAAGCACTCTTTTGAGTAAACTTGTGACGCTAAAGTATAAAAGTAAGGGGAACATACGGGAGCACATTATGGAAATGTCTCATCTTGCTTCAAAATTACAGGCGCTAGGTCTGAGGTTACCCGAAGTCTTTATAGTGCATATGGTTCTTCTTTCTCTTCCACCACAGTTTGGACAGTTTAAAGTTAGTTATAACTTTCAGAAGGAGAAATGGACTCTTAATGAGCTCATTTCGCACTGTGTGGAAGAAGAGGAGAGATTGAAGCATGATAGGATAAAAAGTGCTTACTTGGCTACTACGTCTAAAAGTAAGAAAATGAAGACTATTAAGGAAGTTGCAGTTGATCATGCATCCATCAAGAAACAAAAGAAGCATAAGGAAGGCAAATCAAGCTGCTTCTTTTGCAAGGACGAAGATCATATGAAGAAGGATTGTACTAAGTATCATGCATGGCGTGAAAAGAAAGGTACGATTCTTACTTTGGTTTGTTCTGAGGTTAATTTAATTTCAGTACCAAGGCACTTATGGGTATATTCGGTTGCTACTACTCACATAAGTGTTTTCATGCATGGCTGCTTAAATTGTCGGACGCCAATTGATGCTGAAAGATTCATCTATGAGAGCGATGACATGAAGGCGAAGATTGAAGCCATAGCAGATGTTTTGAGTTATTGTTAAAGACTGGTTGTTATTTGAATTTGATAGAAACTTATGTAATACCGTCTTTTAGACGGAATTTGGTTGTTATTTCCTTAGTGAACAAATTTTGTTATTATTGTTCATTTGGAGGAAATAAATTTAAGTAGTTTCTGCATTCAAATTTGAATTCCACTGGTTTTTTGTCTTGTAGCGATAACCTTTATTTTGCTTGATACGGTTGCTTCATATAATGAAACCTTGTATGTTACGTTTAGTGGTACTAAAAGAAAATTAGCCAAAGAGAATTCAGCTATGTTATGGCATTGGCGCTTAGGACATATCTCTGAAAAGAGAATATAAAGGCTTATGTCAAAAGAAATTCTTGAGTCCCTTGATTTTGCAGACTTTAATGTTTGCATTGAATATATAAAAGGAAAATAAATAAACATTAAGGGGTTATAAGTTTTATAATCCATCCAGTAAGTCTTTATTTGAAAAGAGAAATGCCCATTTCTTTGAGGATATTGAGTTTGGGGGAGGTGATCAGGTTAGGAGCATTGCCTTTGAAGAGAGACTTGAGTCCACTCTATTTAGAAGAAGGCAATGATGTTGATCTCCATACTGAAGAACAAACTCAGCAACTTCAAGAAAATTAAGTAGATGTGTCACTAAGGAAATCCATATATGGACTAAAGCAAGTTTTCCAGTCATTACAAACTTCATCAAGTTATAGTTTCATTTGGTTTCGAATTTAATATGGTTGATGAATGTGTATACCAAAAGTTCAGTGGGGGCAAATTTATCTTTCTGGTTTTATATGTCGATGATATATTGTTGGCAAGTAATGATGTGGGCATATTGCATATTGCATGAAACTAAGAATTTTTTGTCAACAAAGTTTGACATGAAGGATCTTGGTTGTGCATCTTTTGTATTGGGGATCCAAATAGTTCGAGATCGTTCTCAGGATTAATCTTTGGATTATCACAAAAGTCCTACATTAATAAGGTGTTTCACCGATATGGCATAAAAAGTTGTAAACCAGGAAATACTCCAGTTACTAAATGAGACAAGTTTTGTCTCAAACAGTGCCCTAAAAGTGAAATCGAATCTAAGGAAATGGAAATGATTCTCTATTTGTCTGTTGTAGGAAGCCTTATGTATGCTCAGGTTTGTACTCGTTTGGATATTGCATTTATCATTGGAATGTTAGGCAGATACTTAAGTGATCATGGTATGGATCATTGGGAAGCAGCCAAAAGGGTATTGAGGTACTTACAAAGAACAAAAGGTTTTATGCTCACATACAGGAAGTCAGACCAGTGGGAGATCATTGGGTATTCAGATTCTGATTTTGCTGGGTGCCAAGATAATAACATTCAATCAGGTTTTGTGATTGCAGAATTTTGTCACGAGGCTACGCATTATGTATGGTATAAAAAGACCACTAAGGTTGTTGTGTGACAATAATTCAGCAGTCAGGTACTCTTATAACAGCCATAGTTTGTCAAAGTCGAAGCACATCGACATTAAGTTTTTTGCTGTTAAAGAAAGGATACAGAATGGTCAGGTGTCTTTAGAGCATATTGGGATAAACTCTATGATTTGCAGATCCGCTTACCAAGGGTTTAACACATAAGGTCTTTCACGAACATGTTGTTCATATGAGGTGTTATCCTTAGATGATGTGCTGGTTTAGTGGGAGTTTGTATTTTGTTTGCTCTAATGTATGGACACATATTCAGTTTTCTGCAGAATAAAGTTTAAAGTTCTTTGGTTCCATTCTGTGTTTATGTTTTGATCTCCATAAGGTTTTAAAGTTGGACCAGTTGAGAATAGACATGTTGTAATCACATTGCATGTAATTCTCATGCTATACATCCATATCAGATCTATGTCATTGATTATGTTAACATTTGTGATCATTGAAGGTTTAACTAATTTTATTATAGCGAAAGCTGCTTTGGTTCTGTGTTGATATGGTCATAGACGAGATTGGCGAAAATGACGTTTAATAAGATAGCAATTATGAGCTCTTAAGGTTTTGTGTAATGTCTGAATGTATAAAGACATATTTGGCCCAAGTGAGAGATTGTAAGATCATTTAGTGGGCCGACATATGTCTATGAGGAATTTCAGACATTATAGCTGTCTTAACGTAAATATCCGCTTAAGTGATTTCATTTTGGGATATTACGTCATTTTAGATAGTATGGGGTAATTTTGAAATGTATAGATATCAGTACGCAACTACGGACTCTTTGATGGGTGGAATTCGTAATTGTCCTCATTATAAAATGGTAGTGGTCCCTGGGGTCGTGCAATGGTTGCCTGAAACATTGGTTTCTAGGGTTTTCCTCTTCCCCATCTGAGAGAGACCTCAAGCGCGCCGCAAAGACCCTGGAAGATCCTACCGCAATCTACCGTCCAGTTCTTCAGATGGATTCAGGTATGCTTCCGCTTTAAGTTTAAGGTTATGTTTATTTCAATGACTTAACATGAGTGTGATCCTATTTTGTTTATGGCATATACGTTAGGTTTTGTGTATGCATGAAGGGGAGAAATCCCAACAGAGACCACTTCTCCCGGTTAATTTCCCGGCAATCAAGCAGCAATGATGGGCTTTCAGTGTCGATGATGGCCTTCGAAGCAGAGGAAAGGCGGTCAATTCAAAGGTGCATAGGTCTGTGTGAACGGTGGCTCAAGGGTTCACATGTCCACAAACCCTTTCTATTTTCTCTACTGTTTTTGACGATGCAGACAACAAAGCATGGTGTCCAGAGAGAGGAAAGTTTGCCTTCCTCCTGACAACTTATCTTGCAATCTAAACAAAAAGGATACAGTTATTTCTTTTCAGAAGAACTCTGAACTGAATTGAGAAGAACTCTGAGCAAAGTGAATTCAATTCAGCTTCCTTCTTTCTCAGTTATCTAAACAAAAAATACAGTAATTTCTTTTCAGATTTTTATCAAATACCATCCTACTCGTACCAGAAGAAAGGGTGCACCAAAATGACTCCTTGAAGCTTTACCGGATCTTCAAGGGCTCGACCAGATCCAAGAGCTGCAGAGGCGCCGCCGGCACTTATGGCCACATGGTAGGCGAGGTTGCCGCCGGCGCTGTCTCCAGCAACCACGACGTGGCCCAAGTCGGCATGATCAGCGATCCACGGCTCAGCACCAGGCCCTGTTTGGGACACCACCCACTGGAAGGCTTCCCAACAGTCGTGGTGGGAGGTGGGGACGGGATGCTCCGGAGCCAGGCGGTACTCGATGGAGACGGCAACGGCACCGGACTCGGTGACAAGGGAGGATGTAGTTGTGGTAGAGAGGGGAGAAGGCAGACTTGATGCAGAAGCCACCACCATGAAAGTAGACTAAGAGTGGACTGCGGTGGTTGCCGGAAAGTGGGGGGAGGTAAATGCGGGCGGAGAGGCCGGTTGCGGGGTTGATGAGGAAGTCCTTAGAGGAGACGCCGGTGGCATGATGGTCGTTGGAGGGAGGGACCCTCTCGTTGCCCTTCAGCCTCTCTACGCGGCCATCTTTGTAGATACGGAGATATTCAGGAACCTCCTGGTCCAACTCTTGGGAGGGATCCATGGCGGAGAAGGAGAGATGCGGTCTGAAGGGGAGTTGGAAATGGTTCTAACTACAAGTTGTTTCGGCAATATTACTCAAAGTAACTTGTTTTTTTCTCGGTCATTTCTGCGTTCAAGCGTTGTAAATCCAAAATCCTTTCGTTTTTTTAACAGGGCAAATTCTTGTTTGCTGTTACAGGCAGTCATTTTATTATTAACTTTACCCATTGCTAGAAAAATAGTCTCACTTTTATTTTACGAGATGGAGAGGCTGATAGAAGCTCAAAACCATCCCCTTTCTCACCTTGCCCCCCTCGTCCTCTTAATAACGTTTGATGCTTAAGAATTTTACTGTGCATCAAGGAAACTGCAAATTTTTGTATGTTTTTTAGTCGCACAAAGAAAAAATTATCGTGGTAAATTAGAAGGAACAAGCTAATTGTAAAAAGGTTTCAACCTCAAAGGTCCAACCTTTTACCATGGTTTTTTTTTTATGGTAATTTAAGGTTTCAAATTTTCACATTGACATCAAATGGAACCTAAGGTTAAGGATTGTTTTATGGTGCATCTAGATAAGCATTCCCCCATGTGGGTGTTTTTTTTTTTAAAACATAAAGAGTTGATGAGACAAAATTTAAAAAGGAAACAGAAAGCTGGCAACCTATCAGCTTTGTCCAGTCTTTTGCATAGACCCTTTTAGGGATATCTTGAAACATAATCTATTAGAAAAACCTATGAAATTAATTTTGCAAAAATAAATTCAACAATAACATTTTCTTTTAGTGTAATATAACAACTCTCTCTCCCTCTCATATATATATATATATATATATATATAGATATAGATATATATATATATAAAATGGTGCCATGCCATAATCAATTCACAAACAGGTGGCATAACTTGTCATTGATTGATTATGGCACACGTCATCAACTGATTATGACATTTCACCAATTTTATAATAAACGACTTGTCTTGCTGTTACTTGGAGTTAAGTTCAATGCTTAAAAAAAGTACTTATCAAAGGGAGATGTGAAGCTTTTGCCAGAGTACAATAATTTAGGGAAATATCTTCTAACGGATGGGCCGTTTCAATGTGACTGACGTCGTGTTTCTGAATTTCTCGTAGCGTGAAGCTGACAAACAACGGTGGACACTATTTATCCTCACCTCAGCTTTGACCAAATTTTCTTTTTGGAAATTACTTTTGAGCCTACTTGAGATTTTGCCCAAGTACTCCAAGGATAAATACTCATCATGATCATGGGGACAAAATTTTGGAAACTCCTTGGGAGTGACTTTTTTTATTGCTTTCTACAATGAATAAAGGAACAAAAATAATAGAGTTATTTTGCATGTTGTTACTTTCCTCAATTGTAAATGGTGAGACCGCGGTACTTTAATTGATGTGTACGTACTCCAATCAGGGGCATTTTGTAATTCATATACATACAAAAAAATGTGGTATTTCCGATGCACAACTCATAATATTGTTGTTACAAATGCAAAAGCATAGCTGTGGATGCATGATTCCCAACTTGGGTTCCCTTGTTTTCATCGAGTTCATGAAAAAAAAAAAGTTTGGACTTGAAGACTCGAAAAAAAAGACTGATCGAAGCGTTGCCAGCTTGGGTTCCCTTGTTTTCATCAAATTCTTGCAAAAAGAATAGTGTCAGATCATAGATATCTGAAGATTGGTTGGTAAAAATGGGGCAAAAAAGGTTTAAATTTGGGTTGCGTCCAACTTTTTATCAGATTGGGCTTAGTCAGATTTTAGGGTTTGGAATTACATTTAGACTTCCTTTTTTATAAGTAAACTTGGAGCTGCCTGGAATCAAATCTGCCGTTTGTAGGATTTATCCAACTTGAATTAAGATTCAGCTATGATCAGTTGTAGAACTAATGTGTTATTCCTTAACCTGTGGTGAAGGAAATCAGCCTGAACTATTATTTTTATGTTTTGAAAAAAATATATTAAGAATTGATTTTCACCTATTTGAACTGTGGTAGGTTAGATAGAGGGAAGACGATACAATTGAAAATCTTGGAAAGGAGAAGGGATTTTCTAACAATGACCAAACCTTCAAAAGAGAAAAGGACTATCATAACCATGGTTAATACGGCGTAGGTTACTGGAAGTTACCTTTTTATTAAAATCTGACGTCCAGAGTCTACCTAACACAATTGCTGGTTGAGAATAAACTATTATTAGATCCGACCTTCATGCTGCTCATCAAGTCAGCAGCTGACAAGCGTCTCTTATGATTATTAAGTCTTAGTATATTTAAAATTAGGCAAAATGCTGAGTTTTGTTGCCCGTTATGAATTATTAATTAAACTTATCATATCATCCATCGCCTACTTGCCTAAAAGTACTTCAAATGATTCACAGTTATTATGGATATTATTGTATATTTGCTACTCTCTTAGCCTTCAGCCAGGGGCGGTGCCATAAACTTTTGACCAAGAGGCACTAAATATATAGTGAATAAAAAACGTATAAATTAAAAGAACTATAATTTAAAAAGCAAATCAAATATTCATAATTATGAACAAATTTACAATTGGCTTCAAAAAACAAAACAAATGACTATAGTTATGAATAAATTTATAATTAGCTTCAAAAAGTAAATTTAATAACTATACTTTTGTACAAATTTACAATTAGTCCCAAAAAGTAAATCAAATGAAAAAGACTGTAGGTCTACACATATTTATAGTTGGCTCCCAAAACAAAACAAATAGTTATAGTTTTGTACAGCTTTACAATTGGCCCCAAAAAAACAAATCAAATAGTTATAGTTCAATTATAGAATTAAAATTGGCCCAAAAATCAAATCAAATAGCTATAGTTCTGTACAAATTTATCATTGGCTTCAAAAAAGCAAAACAAATAACTATAATTGCAAATAAACTCACATTCAGCCCAGTTGGTGTTTCATATTCTGGAAACAAAGCATGATTGTTTCATCAATGGTGTTGTCAAATGTATCCTTCTCAATGTAAGTAATCAAAGCATCATTGACTCATCATCTCTCATTTTGTTACTAAACCAAGTTTTGATATTATCATGGCTGAGAATACTTTCAACACTTTTTGTTGCAATTGATAAAGTTAGTGTCAACTTGATCAGCAAATACACCAAATGAACTGCTATATGCTTTCTTGTTGTTATAATTATTTGTGCAAGTTCTACCAAAGAATTTAAATGTGAAAACTCCATAAGGTCTTCATATCTTTGATATGTAATTTTGATATCTAAGTCTTTTCATGCATATTCCATGAAAGTCTTTAGGATAGAACTCAGCAAGACGAACTAAGTTACCTATATCAAAAGTCTAGTAGGTCATTAAGGGTACTAAGTTACCTATATCAAAAGTCTAGTAGGTCATTAAGGGTACTAAGTTACCTATATCAAAAGTCTAGTAGGTCATTAAGGGTACTAAGTTACCTATATCAAAAGTCTAATAGGTCATTAAGGGTTAACTTCTTTGGGGAAAGAAAGCAGACTTGCAAATGATGTGCAAATGTTAAGACATTATTTGATAGAATAAGGACTGATCAATTTCAAGCTATGATGGAGCTGCATATGGAGGTTTGTATTGGACAAATGCAGAGATGTTGGCAAGAGATGGATTTGTGACAGTTCCACTATAGTGCCCTGTTGAGAAAGAGTCAACTTTAATTTGAATAAGTCAAGTCTGATCCCATCAAAGGTCATTGAAACAAGAGTTTTAGTAGTTGGTTATGTCCCTTCTTGAACAGCTTTTCGTAATTGAATCAACACGTTCGTAATAGTCTAGCCTTCGAATCTTGGTCTATCTGTGTGAAAACAATTCTTTGGCTTAAACATGCTACTGAAAGGAGAAGCTCTGCCTCCTAAGTTAGCTTTCAAACAAGCCCTATTTTGCTGGGTTTGAGCGTCAATTGCCATCCTAAGTTCCCCATTTTCAGAAACATGTTGAGAAAGCCTTTCCATACAATCATAGGGGCATTTTAGGAAATTCAATAGTTACCTTATTTTTTTTAATATCTACCAATTAGAATAGGTTTATTGTTATTATTTGTTTTGGTTGTAGTTTACTGACTTATTTTTTTCTTGCTTTAGCCACTTATTTTGCGCCTCTTCCAAGATTCATGTACATTGAAGAGGTAAAGTGCGGATATTAGCAGAGTAGTCAAAGTACTTTAGGGTGTATTTATTTTGTGCATTGGATTGTCTTCCTCGTGTGACTTTGCATAATTTTTTTTTTGTTTGAGTAATAAAGGAAATTTATATCTTATCCATTTTTGTTTTGGATCATGATTATCTAAGATCTTCTTGTTTGTGGATCGAACCCGACTTATCACCACTTTTTGTGTAGATCTGAAAATTTAATTGGTGCGTGACTGAGACGCCATAGAAGATAGCATCACAAAAGGCCAAAGATGGTCTGCGTGCACCATAAGGAGCCATGTGGCAACAGTAATACATTGGTATTGTCCCACAAATTACCTGCAGACTCCTTTTTTTTCAGCACCAGTGATTGCTTGTAGTGATAACATAGCAAATCAAATTTTACAAGAGAAAGCGAAAGACGTCAATACTCATTGCCATTATGTGCAGAATAAAGTCGAAGGAGATGGAGACCCCATTTGATTAAAACAAAATCATTTTTCAAATTCATTGACCGAAAGTTCGCCGACAGAAAAATTCAAAAAATATCAATTGCATGTAATGGATGGTGTTGAAAGGTACAATTCAGATGAAACTTCTCATGCCTATCTTTCAGGATGTGGTTCCGGATATTGCTTAATTTATACAATATTTTTTTATTACAAAATTTTTCTGGCCAATCACTTGTTTCTCAGTGCCTTTTTTTTCGTCCTTTGTTTCTACCATAAAGGGCTCGCAATCTACCAAATAAAAGATAATCAGGCTTGACACTATCGTAGTCACCAATAAACCATCACAGGCATTGAGTAAGCCAGTATGAGGCTCAACATGTTCCCCGTGGATGTTTCCCTTGGATAATATAGGTCAACATTGGGTCGAATCACATAAATGTGTTGTCTTTGTGTGCTCATGTGTGGCTTGAAACTCCCGATGCAAATTGTTGAGAGAGAGGACTCACATAACCTGGGGGCGAAGGCAGTTGTGGGGCACCATGTGGACAACCTACAAAAAATTCTTATTTTTATATACTTCAAACAAATTTTATTTATTTACATGTTGATATTTCTTAAAACCCGACTAGACTCAACTACATAATGGGTGTTGAATTATAATGAGAAAGTACTTAAACAAGTAGCAACTGAACAAGATAATGAGTTAAATGAATTAAGAGTTAAACAAAATGAGACTTGCTTAACATAAATGAGTTAAACGAGTCGAGTCCAAGTTTGACGTTGTATCCTCGAGTCAAGCTTCATCTTGTTCTATCGAGCTCAAGTTTTCTGAGTCGAGCTCAAGCTGGCCCAACTTGAACTCGACTCGGCTGGTGTGCAACCTTACTTCCTCCAAACTAGCCGTGCTATATATTGCACTCTAAATGAACCGAGTATTGGTAAACTCTCAAATGAATACTTATTTCACTGTAATTGCCAAGTTCGTAATTCCAAATGTCCTCTTTGTTGATGGGATGAAAAATCAAGATATTTTAGTTAACACTTGTGAAACACCACTTAAATGTCCTTGTAATTGCCAAGTTCGTAATTCTAGCGAATTTTTTTTGGCTCCGCCACTGCTAAACACCAAGAAGCCATGGAGGACCTTTTGAGGAAAGTTAAAGTAAAAAGAAGTACATCCCTGAAGATGTGGTTGAAATCTTCTATCCTTCTAAACGCTCACTTCCAGATGAAGATCTTCTCAAGCCCCATGCATCCAATAACAAGCAGACCTTATGTCATTCCTTCTTCCCTACATGACATGCTAGCGCTCTCAACAAATGGGACTTGGGTAAATTCTCAAAGAAGCACTTACCTTCTTCTTGCCATGTTCCTAATATCTATACGTTCTTTTTTGGTGATGGGATGAAGAACATGATCTTTTAATTTGTGTTCCTCGTCAAAAATATGTAGGGTTTGGACTGCAAAGAAATATCATTAAGTAAACAATGGTTGTTGTAAAAGAAAACAAGGTTCATGAAGAGGACGCCTGGAAAACCTTGAGTGGAGACATCTTCTCAATTATCATTGCAACATATATATATATATATATATATATATATATATATATATATATATATATATGAAACAAGAAATGCAGCCCACAATAAGTGCATGTATGAAATAAGGTTGTTTCAGTGTATTGGTAAACTCTCAAAATGAACCGAGTATTGGTAAACTCTCAAATGAACACTTATTTCAGTGTAATTGCCAAGTTCGTAATTCCAAATGTCCTCTTTGTTGATGGGATGAAAAATCAAGATATTTTAGTTAACACTTGTGAAACACCACTTAAATGTCCTTGTAATTGCCAAGTTCGTAATTCCAAATGTTTTTAAACATGTGCCAAGTTCCTAATTCCAGCGAATTTTTTTTGGCTCCGCCACTGCTAAACACCAAGAAGCCATGGAGGACCTTTTGAGGAAAGTTAAAGTAAAAAGAAGTACATCCCTGAAGATGTGGTTGAAATCTTCTATCCTTCTAAACGCTCATTTCCAGATGAAGATCTTCTCAAGCCCCATGCATCCAATAACAAGCAGACCTTATGCCATTCCTTCTTCCCTACATGACATGCTAGCTCTCTCAACAAATGGGACTTGGGTAAATTCTCAAAGAAGCACTTACCTTCTTCTTGCCATGTTCCTAATATCTATACGTTCTTTTTTGGTGATGGGATGAAGATCATGATCTTTTAATTTGTGTTCCTCGTCAAAAATATGTAGGGTTTGGACTGCAAAGAAATATCATTAAGTAAACAATGGTTGTTGTAAAAGAAAACAAGGTTCATGAAAAGGATGCCTGGAAAACCTTGAGTGGAGACATCTTCTCAATTATCATTGCAACATATATATATATATATATATATATATATATATATATATATATATATACATATATATATATGAAACAAGAATAAGTGCATGTATGAAATAAGGTTGTTTTTTTTTTTAGCCCACAATAATCATTCATCACCAACAAGACATCAAAGATTAACCTAGCAATCTGCTAACTTATGTTAAAGATAAAGGGGAGGGGAAAACTAGCAAAAAAGAGATTCATGGACCATAAGTGCTTATTTTGAATTGGGTGATTGCTCTAGAAAGTATTACATAGTCTACTATGACATTTATGATCAGTAACGTTCAGTATTGAATATGGCAGTAACGGCTAGAACAGGGCATCTTTTAGGTGCAATTTGGCATTAAGAACAAATTGTAAGTGTTCCATGAATTTGCCTCAAAATTGGGACTACTGTCAAACAGTCCCTTAGGAGACTGACCCATTTACTGGTCTGCCCCTTGAAGGACATATTCCTGGTTGTGAAATAAAATATTTAAGGCGACCGTGGAATATGAGTCCAATATGTTCATCTTATCATAATTGGAACAGTAAAACCTCTATTAGCAACTAGGCTAGCAATGGCATATCTTTGGAATGAGCCATCACTTCTGTACCTTGATTTGGTACACCCATCACAACCATCAGTGTTGCCAAGACAAATTGCATCCGAGTCATAAATAGCATGTGAGTGACACATTGCGGATGGGATCGCTGAAGACCACATGTTGATTGAACTATCAGTGAGATGGAGAGAAATGCATCATTAAAGACCACGTGTTGGCAGAACCATGGTGACGCTATGAGAAACAATGTCATATACTGCCATCGGTGGGTCTAACCATCAGCGACACAAGGAAAGCAATGTCATTGAGGACCACACACTTGTTAATAATGGCACATTCTTTTTCAACGTCGCTGGTTTCCCAATTTCTTGTAATGATGTTAGAGTAATGTTGTTAGATGCATGTGTATCAAGATGTAATGCGAGGGCTACACGACCTCGTATGCACACAGCATGATTATGTGCATCTGGTGCATGCAAGATTTTGGTTGATTGTGGTGATTTAAGAAAAGCGGGTCGATATACATAAACCACACACTCTCGCTCCAACGCATTATATAGAAAAGATTTTCAGCTTACAAAAGGGATTTTCCATTGTCCATCCATCCAGCAATGGCATTAACGCACCCTTGCTGTTTAGAAAACCATCCAGCAACAATTGTGTGACCTTCAATGATGATTTCATCCAGTTTCGATGAGTATTTCCATCTCTCTCTTATCTTTCTCTCCTCCTCTCTTCCAATTGGATGGTTGATGTCCACCGACAAGAATGGCAAATTGGCCGCTGGCCATTATTGTCTGTTAACCAAGATATCACGTGCTTTCCGGTTCCTCTGTATTGTATTAGACATCTAAATTTGATATTATGTAGCATGAAACTTATTCTAAAGAACAGGACTTGTCAACTTGATTTCATCCGTTATTAAGTATATGTGTGTAATTTTATATATTAAACTCTTTTATTTCTCATTTCTCAATTTTTGTGAATTGAGAATCAAGACATGTGCATATGAGCTAACAAGTGAAAAAAAAGCTTTGGACCATTGGTTTTTGAATTTTCATGAAATCCTAATAAACTTTGAAGAAACATATTTTTTATCTTATGTTTTTCAAGTAGAAATCATATTTGTATAGTTAGTTTCAATTTATAAAAAAAAATATGCATAGGTAGTTTTTCAGATAATTTAGTTTTTCAAACCATTTTTACCTTCTTATTTACATTTTTAGTGATATTATATATTTCAATATTTTGGACTTGATGTTTATGCATCACATCGCTGCATTGTGCATCACTTCACACCACAAGTTCAATGCATCGCTTCGCATCAGCAGGCTTAACAACATTGGATGTAACAATAAAAATCTTTTTTCTATGAAAAAAATGAATCATATTGAGACTAGTTGTCATCATGCGCAAGCGAAGTTTCAAAACAAGGAGACAGAGACCCCATTCATTAAAAGTAAAAATGATCTTTCAGATGCATTTACCAAAAGCGTCCCAGTGGAAAAATTAATAAATTTCAATCTCAAGTAAGGTTGTGATGACATCTACACCCAATCGATGGTTAGTGTTGAAAAGATACAATTCTTTTGAAGGCAAATGAAATCTCTCGTACTTATCTTTTAGATTTTTGGCTGTGGTTTTTTATGTCGCTTAAATTTATGCAATATTCTTTGTATAACAGAAATTTTCCTTGGCCATCGAGTGCATCCCCATGCCTACCTTTTCCTCTCCTCCCATGAATACAAAGAGCAAGAAGAAAATCTCATTTTTACTACTAAAAATGTCTAGGCGGCTAGCAATTTACAATATAAGAAAACCACCAGGCATGACTCTATTGTAGTTGTCATCAACCATCAAAGTCATTGAATAAACCATCCTGTGGATATATAGCCTTATCGTGGATAATACGGGTCAACATTAACGTTGGTGGATTTATGACTTTATGTACTTCATAGATGTTAGTTCGTCTTTTTGTACTACTTCATTTGTGACTTGAATCTCAAATAGCGTGGATAGTTCAAGGCTAGAACCAATTGAGTTCAAGTTACAGACCTAATTGTGAGGTTCCTTCCTCCCTACTAGCCATTCTCTAGCAATCTAAGGTTGTGTTTGTTTTACCATGGATTAATATCTATGGTGATCTAAGATCCCTAGGACCCCATCTGATATAAGACCCATGCTTTTTAAAATGAAATTCATGCTACTGAGAGCTTTAGTTTGTTTAAACTGAGGATCTCTCAAAACACACTGTTTGATGTAGCCTCGGATATGCAACCCACATGAATTGAGTGTTTGGTAAAATTTAAATGAACACTTACCTATGTGTTGCCAAGTTTGATATGTTCACTTTGTTGATGGGATGAAAATCATGATCTTTAAACTCATGTTTCCTTAACAAAAGAGATTTGTGGCTGGGATTTCTTTCCAACTTCAGACCATGACTTTTATACCCCAACCATTGCCCACTAACCATAAGAATTTGTTTTTATTTTTTTCCTTTTATGAAAACGTAGAGGGTAGTGATTAAATGGACATGGCAGCATTTCTATGCAGAACGGCCGTGGTTCAATCACGAGTACTTAATGAGAGAAATATCATCAAGTAAATAATGGTTGGTCAAAACCAGTGGCGGAGCCAAAAATTTCTGTCTAAGGACCACTCTAAGCTTAAATTCGAACTTTAAGGGACACTCATATTAAAAACTGAAAATTAATGAAGTTTTCATATATAAATAAAGTAAATTTTATGGGCTGGTGTGGGCAATTGGCCCACACCAGCTACAACATAGCTTCTCCACTGGTCAAAACAAATTAAGATGCATGAAGAGGATGCCTGGAAAATCTAGTCTGGTGGCATTGATCATATATATTCCCATGCAAAAGCCACAATAAGTGCATCTACATTATAAGAATTTTTTTTTTTTAAGAAAGCTAAGTAAATTAGTTTGAGAATTTCCACTGGACATGGTAATTAGTTGTGCAGTTTGAATGCCAACTTGTAAGTGTAAAGACAGAAGTTTATGGCCTATAAGTACCACTTTTTACCTACGCTAGCTACTTGTTCATAATTTTTTTTTTTAAATCAGTGGCACAAACTATGTCATAAACTATCAGATAAGTTCCACATGCATTTCTCTTCTCTAATGCTTCTTGTTTCACAAGCTAACAAAATTTCAATATGGGCTTCAAAGGTGCGTATTTCATGTTTCATAGAAAGCAATACCTTTATTAAGATAATTATAAAATGTAATCTTTTTTAGTAATTACTAAAAGTCCAAGCCAAAGTATTCAAAAATAATTGTGGCATTTAAGCTTTATTTTTTCTGCCATCATGCGATGTCAATCAAATGGTGGAGATAGCTTAATCTTGTCATCCAAAGATGAGTTCAAGGGACGAAAACCATAGACTACCCATCATCGGTTTCAATTTGTAGGCAGCCAAGTAAACAGTTGCATGGCTAGTTAATTTGCTAGTAGTTATACTTCATAAGCTGCCATTGCATTCGTTTTGTGATCTTTCTAGTTTCAGCTTAACATATTTATCTTCATAGTTCTGTTAGATCATATTAATGGTGCTTATTGCTTGGTTTAGTTAGACATAGTGAAGAAAATTGAGCTTCTTCTACATTCTCGAACTTTTCTCTGAACAAAATTTTTGGTTATGCCAGACACCTCATTGTAGGAGCAAATTCTTAGAGCTTTGGGGGTGCCATTCTTCCCACTGGTGCGTCTACTCTGTGAGGACCTTCAGTTTTTTTAAAAAACAAAAAAAAACTTAGTTTCATCTAATTTTAAAAAAGCCTTCAAGAACTGGTTTTCTGGTTCTTTGTTTTAAAGTCTGTATGAAGAAATATCTCCACAAAAGTTGAAAAATTCATGTTTTAGAATCTAGGGGTAATTTTTGATATCCTTGAAAAGGGTTTTACTTCTCTAACAACGTAGCTTTCAAACAAGCCCTATTTTGCTGGAATTGAGCACCAATTGCCATCCTAAGTTCCCCATTTTCAGAAACTTGTTGAGAAAGCCTTGCCATACAATTGTAGGGGCATTTTAGGAATTTAATTAGTTACCTTATTTTTTTTAATATCTACCAATTAGAATAGGTTTATTGTTATTATTTGTTTTGGTTGTAGTTTATTGACTTTTTTTTTCTTGCTTTAACCACTTATTTTGCGCCTCTTCTAGGATTCATGAGTGGCAGAGTAGTCAAAGCACTTCAGGGTATATTTATTTTGTGCATTGGATTGTCTTCCTTTTGTGACTTTGCATAATTTTTTTAGTTTGAGTAATAAAGGAAATTTAAATCTTATCCATTTTTATTTTGGATCATGATTATCTGAGATCTTGTTGTTTGTGAATCGAACCCGACTTATCACCACTTTTTGTGTAGATCTGAAAATTTAATTGGTGTGCTACTGAGACGCAATAGAAGATAGCATCACAAAAGGCCAAAGATGGGCTGCGCGCACCATAAGGAGCCATGTGGCATAACATAGAAAATCACATTTTGCATGAGAAAGTGAAAGACATCAATACTCATTGCCATTATGTGCAGAAGAAAGTCGAAGGAGATGGAGACCCCATTTGATAAAAAAAAAATCATTTTTCAAATTCATTGACCGAAAGTTGGCCGACAGAAAATTTCAAAAAATATCAATTGCATGTAATGGATGGTGTTGAAAGGTACAATTCAGATGAAGATAGATGAAACTTCTCATGCTTGTCTTTCAGGAAGTGTGGATGTGGTTCCGGATATCGCCTAAATTTATACAATATTTTTTTTATTACAAAATTTTTTCTGGCCAATCACTTGTTTCTCAGTGCCTTATTTTTTCGTCCTTTGTTTCTACCATAAAGGGCTTGCAATCTACCAAATAAATGATAATCAGGCATGACACTATCGTAGTCGCCTATAAACCATCACAGTCATTGAGTAAGCCAGTATGAGGCTCAACATGTTCCCCGTGGATGTTTCCCTTGGATAATATAGGTCGATATTGGGTTGAATCACATAAATGTGTTGTCTTAGTGTGCTCATGTGTGGCTTGAAACTCCTGATGCAAATTGTTGGGACAGAGGACTTCCATAACCTGGGGCAGAGGCAGTTGTGGGGCACCATGTGGACAACCTAGAAAAAATTCTTATTTTTATATTGATACTTCAAATAAATTTTATTTATTTACATGTTCGTATTTCTTAAAACCCGACAAGGCTCAACTACGTAATGGGTGTTAAATTATAATGAGAAAGTAGTTAAACAAATAGCGACTGAACAAGTTAATGAGTTAAATGAATTAAGAGTTAAACAAAATGAGACTTGTTTAACATAAATGAGCTAATCGAGTCAAGTCCAAGGTTGACGTTGTATCCTTAAGTCAAGCTACAGCTTGTTCTATCGAGCTCAAGTTTTTTGAGTCGAGCTCAAGCTGGCCCAACTTGAACTCGACTCGGCTGGTGTGCCGCCTTACTTCCTCCCAACTAGCAGTGCTATATATTACACTCTAAATGAATCGAGTATTAGTAAACTCTCAAATGAACACTTATTCCAGTGTAATTGCCAACTTCGTAATTCCAAATGTCCTCTTTGTTGATGGGATGAAAAATCAAGATATTTTAGTTAACACTTGCTTCCTTAACAAAAGAGATTGATGGCTGGGATTTTTTTCCAACTTCTAAGCATGACTTTTATGGCTCTAGCCATTGCCCGTCAACCATTAAAAAAAATTGTTTTTATTTTCTTTCTTTACAAAAAACATAGTGCATAGTTATCAAATAGACGTGATCTCACTTCTCTGCACAACCACCATGGTTCAATCTTCACCTACATGAAATCTTAAAGCAAAGAAATATCATCAAGTAAATAGAGTACTTTATCAACAAGATTTCATCAAGTTTTTGAGGCCAGTACAAAGAAGTATTCAGTTTGATACTTTAGTCGCTTACAAAGCAAGCTCTAGATTCCAACCTAAACGTGATCTGCCTTTTAAACCTTTCTACAAATGGCGGCATATTAAAGCAGATGACACTCTAATCGAGCTATCTGTCCTTTAGAAGGTTGTTTGAGGGCAGAAACAATATGTTACTGTTTCATATATTTTTGCCTCAAAGGTTATGGTGCCTTAAAAATTGAAATAAATTCATTAATTACTTTCACAAATATTTTGTGAATTTATCTCAATTTTTGCGGCACATACATGGCTTACCAAACAACTTTTATGGGGTCCTTTGGCAGTAGAAACATTTTGTGAGTGTCCCATGAATTTATCCAAAAGATTGAGGCCAGTTTATCGAATGCTAAAACTATCGTTTTATGAACATGCTACAATATTTGGGGTAGATTCATGAGACACTTACAAATTGTTGCTCCTGCCAAACCACCCTTATAAGTATGGAGAAAGCAGAATTTGCTGCTTTTTTTCCAATGTTATAAAATTATTTATGAGTCGACAAGCGGCTGAAGCCTCTATCACTTAATACAGTCAAACAAGATGTGTCATTTTGATTTTGAATAAGAAACAAAAATTGGTATCTATAACACTCACGATTAATATAAGAAGCTGAGTAATTAATGGGGTGAATGCTAGACAAAATTCGTGACATCTTAATTAGCAGGATTTAAGGGAGTGGCTTTAGAAGTGCGATCATCAAGGCAACTGTATATGGATCCAATTTTAGTCCCTTATTTTATCTATTTTAATTTATCTTATGGATATCCAAGCCACTGAACTTTCAAATATATGGTGGTACAAGAGAAATGTGAAGGGGTCAAGTCCAAAGTTCACCATTAATTTATTTCCTGAGATTTTACATGGTTTTGCTATAGTAAGGTTCGCTGGCTAGGGCTCTTTGGTCTCATTAAAAAAGTTAGTTAAAAAATACAAGTAACAGTTTTAAGTAGTTTAGAATGTAAAATATGATCCTTTCAAGGCACTTATATTGAAAATCCGTGCATCAGTCACCAAGTACTAGGTTGAAATCTTGTTCTCAAGTTAACAAAATTTTTGTACGGGCCTCAAAAGGTTCTTGTTCTCAAACTGGGAATACTAAGGGGATCTTGCGACGGTTTTCAATGTCGATCGAGACTCAAGTCTCAACATTGATCGGGGGACTCAAGTCCCGTGCTTCTTCCATTCTTTCCTTCCCATTAGGAGAGGAGGGAAGGGGGCAGCAAGGGTCTTGGCCCCCGTCAGATTTTAAAAATTTTAAAATTTATATATAAATTTAAAGAAAATATTATAATATATATTTCAAATCACGTTTTACGATGGTTTTGACCGTTGGCAGCCATAAATTTTTTAGTGGGTGTTTTGTGGAAATTAGTAAAACCTTTATTAAGAAATGACAAGTAGTAGTCATCTTTTGTGGCGGCTAAGTCCAAAGATTCAAAAATAATTGTAGTCTTTTAAAGGTTTTACGTTATCCATGGATTGAAGACGACTTCAAGGTCCAAAACCAAAGCTAGCCACCAACATGTTGCCCTTAACTCCAATATAAATAGGTGAGCCAAGGTAGCATTACTCATGAGCATTTATCCCAATCATAAGCTCTAGCTAGAGAAAGTGAGATTATACATATCAGATGGAAGGAGGGAAGGGAAGAAGCGGCGGTGCAGCGGTGCCGCTTATGATCATGGTGTTACTTGTGCTGGTTGTAGGGGCAATGGTTATGCCTGTTGCAGAGGCTCAATGCCAGAACGGGCCTTGCTGCGGTGCACTCGGTAACAACCAAGTGGACTGCAAAACAATAAATCCCAACTATTGCTGCAGCAAATTTGGTTACTGTGGCAGTGGCCCTGCGTATTGCGGGTGAGCTTTTTAGCTCTAATGTTATGCCATTGTCAGGCTTATAAGACGGTCTTATGGCTATGAATAAAGCAGCTAGCTAAGCTGGTGGTAAGGTCCGGGTCAGCTCCAGTACTCCTTAAATAAAGCAGTGTATGCACCGTCTTGTTTGATGATGTAATATCTATTTGTGGAATCTCATAATGACACGTTATATGTGTTTGTTGTGATTGCATTGTGTCCTTCCATTGGCTTTAGAGAAATTTTAAAGCTAAATATGTGTCGTCTTTTATGGTTGCATGCAATTGGTCATCGATTCACGGATTTAAGATCCAAGGTTGCATTAAAAGACGTGCTTTAGAAGACTAGGATCTTTGGAACGTGGAATAAAAACTGTTGATTTAACATCGGATGGAAGAGACAAAGGGTTTCATTAATTTACTGCTAATTATTTTTTGAGTCATTATTATTATTATTATTATTATTATAAAAGCAGAAGTATTCACGGTCGATATCTTGGTCACCCCTTAGGGGACTAAATGCCAAGCTGTGGGTCTCTGACTAATTTGGAGGATATTATCGAACATCTTCCACAGGCATACGAACACGTGTAACTGTCTATCAGTTTCTGATATTTATTTTTGTTTTTATTTTATTTATGTCATGTTTGGTAATTGTCAACATATTTAATTAAGTCATATATCTGACGTCTCAAATTATACGTCAGTAGAGTTAGAGAAGAAGTTAGCTGGTGGCCAATAGGGTGTGAATTAGAAGATAGCAGTAAGCTTTTAACTGTACTTTAGTTAGGTTTTAAATTCTTAGCTAACATAGTTAAAGTCAAGTAATTAGATTAGCAAGAGTTACTTTTTTTTTTTTACTTAATTATATTCTTCATGTGTAGGTTTCCACTTAATTATATATATATAGATAATCCGGCCCTTTCTTGGCCATCATGTGCCACTTCTAACTTAATTATTCAATTGGATTTAATTAGATTAGCTAGTTAATTTATGCAATCTAATTAAACTTCACCAGCTAGAACCTTTAAAGGGGTTCATCTTAAGCTAGCTGTTGGTTTATGTTGTGCTACTAAGTTTTCTATTTTCGTAAATTTATCCTGAGAGCATCTCTACATATGACATTGTAGGGGCATTTTCACAATTTCATCAGTTGGATTATTTTCTTTAATATTTTTTGTCAATTAGAGTTGGTTTATTTTTTTTCATCTCCTCTACTTTTGTTTTAGTTTATTTACTTAGTTTTTCTCGTATACAATCCCATGTCGAACCATTGGGTCCTCCATGAGTGGACACTCCTTTTACAAAAAATGAAATGTCAGCTCTAATCATGGGCACTCCTTTTACAGCACATAAGATGTCAGCTCTAATTATATATATATCATTAAAAATATTCTACATAAGCTAGTGTCATTGAATCTCATTTCATAGTTTTCAAAAGGCTGGACAAGTAGCCACGAGTGTTGATAGAATTTGCATCATTTGTAGCTGTCCTCATCAGACGGTCGTGAATATTGTTTTTCTCCGTAAGTTCTGACCATATATTTTCCTAATAGGGGAACTTCAATACCGAGAAATAATGAAAATCTATGGGATCTTTTCGAATGATCTCCCAGCCAAAGTTTTCAACAAGGCTACGTACATGATCATCTACATAAAGCATGACCAAAAAAAAAATGATTGTCTATTTTGAGAGGATAAAAAAGATTTGTCTGATAGAGCTTTAGAAAAGTTATGTGCCTCCAAGGAAATTGCTCAACCATGAACACAGGATTCTTTAAGTGCTTTCTTCATACCATACAGAGGCTTTCAAAGTTAGCAAACATGATTTTTGAGGATCGGATTACTCAAAATCAGGTTGTTGTTTCATACAATAGTATCTTCAATTGTAATGTCAGTGAAAATATATTAGTGACACCACGTATGCCTGCTTCCTGAGGATGTATAAGTAATCCCTGTACTAACAGATTCTCTTTTTTAGCATCAGTGATTGCCGAATTTCTTATAGTGGCTTTACAATGCGTATTATTTTCCATGAGACGAAAAGCATATCAAGATTGATCACCATTATGTGAATGAGAAACTCCAAACTAATGAGGTAGATACCGCATTTGCTAAAAGCAAAATATTGACTAAAAGCTTCCCAAGGTAGAAATTAGTAAACATCAATGGATGTATGGTTGTGATGGCATCACCACCTCACTTGGTGAGCGTTGAAAGATATGATTCCTTTGAAGGTTGATGAAATCTATCATCCTTAATATGCAAGTGAAAATATAATAGTGGCAACATGTATGCCTTCGTCACGCTGCGTAGGTGATCCTTTTATTAACATTTTTTTTATCATCATTAGTTGCCCAACTTCTTGCATTGATTTTACAATAAATCTTGTTTTCCATGAGAGAGCAAAACTGATTAAGATTACTCACCGTTATGTGCATGAGAAACTTCAAACCAATAAGATAGAGACTGCATTTGCTAAAAGCAAAATATTGACTAAAAACTTTCAAAGTAGAAATTAGTAAACATCAATTGAATGTATGGATGTAATGACATCTCCACCCTTTGGTGAGTGTTGAAAGACAGGATTCGTTGGAAGGATGAAATCTCTCGTCCTTACCTTTTAGGATACATTAGTGAAAATATAATAGTGGCACCATGAATAGGGCCTGGGCATCGGGCCGGGCTGCCACCGGCCCGGCCCGGTCGGGCCCGGGTCTGGGCTGGGAAAAACCTGGCCCGGGCAGGCCCGATTCGGCATGTTTAGATTAAAAAAATATTTTTTTTTTATTTTTTGCAAACCCTCCTCCTCCTCTACCCATCTGTCCTCCTCCTCCGCCCGTCCCTCTCCTCCTCCGCCCGTCCCTCCTCCTTCTCCGCCCGTCCCCCTCCTCCTCTGCCTCTCCTTCTTCCCCCTTCCCCTCCGCCTCTCCTTCTTCCCCCTTCCCCCCCTCCCCTCCTCCCCCTCTCCTTCCCCCTTCCCCTCCTCCCTCTCTCCTTCCCCGCCTTCCCCCATCGGGCCCGGGTTTCTGGCCCGACGGGCAGACCCGGGCCGGGCCGCCCCGAGCCGGGCCTGCCGGATGCCCACCCTTGACCATGAATGTTGTTTGTGAGGATGCATAACTGATCCCTTTACTAATGTATTCTCTGGTTTTAATAAAAAAAAAAAACATCGGTTGCCCAATTTCTTGCAATGATTTTATAATATTTCTTGTTTTCCATGAGAGTGCGAAGCATAACAAGATTGATTGTCATTATGCATGTGTGCGGGAAAATTCAAATCAGTGAGGTAGAGACTGCATTTGCTAAAAGAGAAAATAATCTTGCAAATGCATTGAGTAAAAGCTTCCAGAAGTAAAAATATCTATTGCATGGTTGTAATGACATCTACAATGCACTTGATGGTGAGTGTTGAAAGATACAATTACTTTGAAGACTGATGACATCTCTCATCCTTATCTTTTAGGATTTCTAGATGTGGTTTTAGATATCGCTTAATCGTCAAAAACTATCAGTCATTGAATAGACTGGCATGAGGCTTCACGACATCGCGAGGATAATGTAGGTCAACATTAGATAGAACTATTTTAAAGTGAGTTAATTGTTTTTGTGATGCATGTAAATTAAGCCGTTGACCATGCTGTCTAATGTATCCACCCTGGATCTGCTGGAATCCTCCACTAAACACTGAGAAGCCAAGGAGAGCCTTCTAAGCAAAGTTAAAGTAAAACGAAGCACAACCTCCAATATGGCTGAAACAATCAGTCTGTTCTGTCTTTATAAATGTTCTAGTCATATTTTCATATGAAGATCTTCCCAAGCCCCATGCATTCATAGCAAACAGACTTGAAGTCATTCCTTCTTCCCAGCCTGCCATGCTAGCGCTCCCAAAAAATTGGGTCTTGGGTAAATTCTCAAAGGAACACTTACCTTCTTGTTGCCAAGTTCCTAATACTTATACGTTCTTTTTTGGTGATGGGATGAAGATCTTGATCTTTTAATTTGTGGTACCTTGTCAGAAGATATTTAGGGTTGAGACTGCAAAAAAATATCAACAAGTAGACAATAGTTGTTTTAAAAGAAATTAAGGTTCATGAAGCGGACACCTTGAAAATCTTGGATTGAGACATTTACTCAATTATCATTTCAATCACCAGTCATATATATTCTCCTTGAAAATCCAAAACAAATGTGGCCAAAAATAAGTGCTGGTATGAAATAAGATTTTTTTTTTTCAGAATGTAAATTAGTTTTAGAATTTCTTCTGGACATGCTTCGCCAGTATGTCTGAAGGCCAACTTATTAGTGTTGAAACAGAATTTCATGGCCTATAAAATTTTTATAGTTTTCCATTCTTGACTTACGCCATTCTTTTGTAATTTTTTCTTTTTTAAATTAAAGCCACAAACAATTTTGTATACTATCAAATAAATGCTTGATGTGGTCTGCACTTCTATTAACCAAAACAAGAAAATACGTCAACTTATACATAAGATAACAATTATGTAATCTAATACTAATAGACACGAATTGAAAAGATTGCAACTAAAGCTTCTTGTTTCTCAAGTTCACAAAATTTCATTGCGGACGTCAATGGTACTTCATTCATGTTTAATGGAAAGTAAAACCTTTATGAGGAAAATCATAGGTTGTTTTGAAATGTTAAGGGAAGGCTAAGTCTGAATATTCAAAAAGAATAGTCGTATTTGAGCTTCAGTTATTCATGTATGTCGTTGATTAAATGGTGCATATGAACCTTAACCTTATACATCCAAGATGCTTCCAGGGGTTAAAACCCACAGGCTAGCCATCATTGGCTATAATTTTCTATGTGATCAAGTTTGTAATTGTGTAGCTAGTTAATTTGCTAGTGGTTATATGATGTAAGCTGGAATGGCATTTGGTTTTTCATCTTTCCAATTTTTGCTTATAGTAGTTGTTTTGTAGTTTTATTAGATCTTATTAGTGGTGCTTATTGTAGAAAACTATAATTGTTTGTCAGAGTTGGACATAGTGCAGAAAATTGAGCTCCTTCTACATTCTCGAACTTTCATCTGAACAAAAAAATTGCCTACTTTGCACACTCCATGGAGAAAATTCTTAGATTTTTGGCCAAAATTTGGTGTCATTTCCTTCCCTGACACATCTACTATATCGGGGAAACTTTCAGAATTTTGGACTTATTTTCATATGTGGTTTTCAAAAAATTTTCAAAAACTGGTTTCCATGGTTATCTATTTTCAGGTCTCTTTGAGAAAGTTCATGTCTTAGGATTTAGGGGAAATTTTGAGTTCCATGAAATGGCTATTCCTTCTCTAACAACTTAGCTTTCAGACAAGCCCTATTTTGGTGAATGTGGACATCATTTGCCCTTCTAAATTTTCTATTAGAGGCATTTCTATACTATATATAATAGCGGCATTTTAGTAATTTGTTTAGTTTATTTCTTTATTTTCTTTCGTCAATTACACTGGTTCATTTTTTTTTGTCTCTTATTGTAATTTGTTTCCATTTTATATTTTGACTTATTTTTCCTTGTTTTAGGTGCCTATTTTGAGACTCCTCAAGGATTCATAACTACATATAATTGCAGATCTTGCTAGAGTCCTTGAGCAATTAGGAAAGATTTGTTTCTTGGACTGGATTGTTGTCTTTGTGTGACTGAAATATCTTTTGTTTGAGTAACAAAGAGTATTTTATTCATTTTTTATTTGGATCTAATCAGGCACATGACTATCATGGAGATCAAGAATTTTAAGTGCTATTTGATTTCCACTTGTACTTCATCAAAAACATCTTTTAAAAATACTTGACGGCAAATCTCACAGAAATTTGATCATCAAAAGTATCCTTGAGATAAGAAAGAGTTTTTTTAAGTAGTGTCCAACCACTGGGTCCTCTATGTATTGGCACACGCTATTTACAGCAACTGCGATGTCATGTCTAACGATAGTAGCATATTGTAAGGCTCCAATAAATCTTCTATATGATATGGAGTCATTTAAACCAGTCTAATGCTTTTTAAAGCTGGACATGTATCCATGAGATAGAGATCGCCATTACATCTTTTGGACCTGCCCTCATTAGACATTTGATAATGTATTTTTTCTGTTATGACCAAATATTTTTCTAATAAGACGACTTCAAAACCAAGAAAATAATGAAATTATGGTAGATCTTTGAGAGAAATCTCCATGCTGATTGAAGTTTTCAAATGGACAGTTGACAGAAAAACGGCGAAATGAAGGTGTGAACTAACAAGGCAACATACATAATCCAAACTTGATTTGAGTTGATAGCACTACCAATATGAGAGAAATGGTCCCAATTGTGGCCTATTGGGAAACAGATTGGGCCTTTTAAGTTCTTTGCTCCATCCTTAAACTATGTGCAACAAGTATTTCTGTATCCATTCTCAACTATATTCAAAAGATCTTGTGACAAAAAAAAAAATCATTTTATGCTTCCAGACTCATAATTATATCCATTAAAAATAGGCACCAATGCTTGGAAAAGGTCAAAATTATCTCAGGAATTTGTCAAATGGTTTACGCATGCATAGATATGTTTAACTTGCACACTTAATTCTTCAGCCTTCACAAACAATCACCACCTTACACAACAATGCTCAGGTTCAATCAAACCTAAGCTCTGAAACCACCATTAGCAACAGAAAACAAACAGCAGCCAACTTGCAAGTCTAAGATGAAGTTTCCTGCCATTCCTCTTTCTGGTTTAGGCAAATTACAAATAGAAGTGGAAAACATAATAGAAAAAACATGAAAGATACAAATGGGTAACACAAAGAATCAAATGGAGAATAGAGTTTACGGCACAAACACTTTCAATTCTGATATATTTTGGTAGAGTAGGAGTGCTTCAATATTCCACCGCTCAGCAAAAGACCGACGTCCACCCTTCTCCCCCATCCCTCACAGTTTTAGCCCTACTTTTTAGTATCTGAGGTGCTGCCTTTGATATGCTTAACTTGCACATCAATGACCTTACACGGAGGTAGACCCTCTGTATATTCGAACTGGGGACTGAGTACGCATCTACTGCCCCTGACTCAAGCTATTGCATCAACCTCTTGGAGTTATGAGTGCTGGCCTCTAGTATTTTGCTTGCTGCTCAGGTGAGTTGATTAAAAGGTGATGAAGTGAGGTTAGGTAAGTCCATCATCAGGCAAGGCGTGGGCCTGACAGCATTGATTCATTGAAGAGTAAGTTTCACTGTTAAAATTGTCAAGTGTAAACTATTAATAAAAATAATGAAAATTTTGAAAAAAGACAATTAAATAATAAATATATCAATAAAGAACAATCTTAAAAAGCACATTTAATTAGTGTAATCATCTTTGGCCAAGAAACTGAGCAGCAAGAACAGTATTATATTTTCATTCAAAATCTTGTCCAATTATAAGTTAGTTTGCTCGATTCTCGTGCGGTTCTAGAATAATTTAAAACTCTATTCTAAAATGATTAAAAGCACAGATCCCAACTACATAGAGCCCAGAAAACAAGCATTATGCATTGAAAAACAAGACTTGCTGCTGGAAAAGGGCAGAACACTGCCAGCTGGGATATCTGATTCAAACACGATCAAATGCATGTGGATCAGTTTGTATCCATTTTTTTTTATAGAAAATCAACATAAGCATGATGCTACGATGATTCGGCAGCCCTGCCCTGATTCTTTGAGTCTTATTAAAACTGACACTTACGACTGTCTATTTGGTTCTCTTGTGGTCTACATCTTTCTTACCATGGGCTGGCATAACAATACAAGCTGGAGGTTGGTAGGCAGTCAGTCTTAATTCTGAGTATCAGGGGCATCAGCTTCCTTTGCTAATACAAAAGGAGGTCACTAATACACAAACTGAAGTACAGTGGGAGCGGTGCCTCGAGGCCTCGCAAGTATGCCTTATACTTTAACAAACCATTTAACAATAATAACACATTGTTATTGTCTCGTTAATGTGTCTCAAAAAATAAGAAAAATTCATTGAATATTGTAACAAGTGTTCGTTGAATCTGCTCTATTTTTGTGATACATATATAAGACAGTAACAATGTGTTACTGATCAGACAAAGGATTGGGTAAAACCTAATTCGGCTCTTTGGGGCTGTTTGTTATTCTTTCATGAATCTTGATTCATGGAACACTAGAATAAGTCCTCCATGAATCTACCCTAATGTATAGGTAAAATTCATGCAAAACTTTGACAAGTCAATCTACCGTTATCTAAAGGCAAATTCATGGAATAGTAACAAATTGTTCTTATTATCAAACATTTTAATAACATGGTTCCTGGCATCAAAGCGGAGGTCTAAAATGCGACTTGACTTGAATGGAGTGGAGGCCCTACCTTGAGCTCATTTTCCTGTCTTTAAAATTGTATAGGGCTGCACAGAGGATATATGCAGATTAGTTCGATACAAAGTGGAACCTTCAAAATGCTACTTGGCAACGAATCCTCCTCTTTATAGTGAGAGAGGCGTCATACTTGGGAACAAACACCACGTGGACAACATCTACTGGGAACGTATTTTCCATGCTGTGAAAATCTATGAAGCTTATAAAAGTCGGGGAAATTTCTGAAACTAATAAAATTAATGAAACTTGTGAAATTCATGAAATTTGGGAAGTGTATAAATTTTGGAACATTGTTCACGACAACACCTTTGTCAATAACTTTCATTCAATTTCTTCTTTCATTATGTCAACTAGAAACAAACACAAATTAAATATGTAAACACATAAAGATCTCATTATAGTGACTAGGGCTGCACAACAAGTCGAGCCAACTCGGGCTCGACTCGAACTCGCTTTGAAAAACTCGACTCGAGCTCGACTCGTTTATAAACGAGTCGAGTTCGAGCTGAAAGTTAAACTCGAATCAATAAACGAGTTGAGTTCAAGTTGTAAGAACTCGACTCGTTTATGCTCGGCTCGGCTCGATTGTTAAAAATCGTTTCGTTTAATTATATGAACCGGTTCACCGAGCCACCAATTCACCGATTTAGGTTAAACTTTTTTTGTTTATTACGTTTTCATCTTTAACACTTTCGTTTCGACTTCTCCCTGCCTCTCTCTCATTTTTACTGCCCACAGCTGCAACGACTCACCACCGCCGCACACGCCATGACCACCACCACTCACCTGATGTGCAACGGTGCCAAAGCGGTGGAAGGGACATTGGGGCTAACGTTAGGGTTCCTCCGATTCTAATCACCTCTCCTCGCAACGGAAAGAGGCGATAAGGTTAAGGGTTCCGCCTTCGCATAGATATTTGGGCAACGATGCGACCATCCAGCAAAGTCCAGCCACTATACTGGTTAGTCTCTCTTCTCACCTTTCCTTGAAACCCTAGCGTTCTTTTGAAGCTCCGCCATACATGTTTAGGCTTTTTTCACAGGTGGATGTCGAGACAGAGGTCGCTGCCAGACAGATAAAGAGGACAGATGAAGAGGAGGACGTTCAAGAAGTTCAGTTTTAGGGAGTTGATCTCGATGCCCTCCTTGACATGCCCACAAAGGAGCTCATCAAACTCTTCCATGTCCTGGCTCAAATAAGGTTTGTATCTCTCGCACTCTGTTTTTCATCCTCCTCCCTCTCTCTTTCTCTTTTACATGGTTTTCCATCTTTTTGACGAATGTGTAGGTTCCAGAGAGGTTTGAAGAGGAAGCCGATGGCATTGATCAAGAAAATGCACAAAGCAGTAATCAATCTCTTCCTTAAATTTCATTTTGTTTGAGAAACATCTTCCTGGTTGAGTTTGAATTGGGGCTTCAGCACATAGTTGTTTTTCATGGTGGATTTTGTCTGCCTACATTTTGCCTTTTTAGTTGTACCATAGAATTTGCTTTGGTGTCGTAAATGAATTAAACGAGTTGACATAAACAAGTTTAAAAAAACAAGTCATAAACGAGTTAAGGGAGTCGAGTTCGAGCTCGACTCTGTATATTCGAGTCGAGCTCGAGCTTGTGTTAGGGAGCTCGACTCGAGTTCGAGTCGAGTTCGCGCTCGAGCTCTATGAGCCCAGTCGAGCTCAAGCTGGGCAAGCTCGAGCTCGACTCGGCTCATGTGCAGCCTTAATAGTGACCGTGACACTTTGACCAATTTGTGGCAGCCGTGATCTCCAAAAAGATGTAAAGCAAAGAGGAAAAGAAAAATAGCTAGTAGTTTTTTTTTAAGAAATTTTGTCGGATTTCGTCCACATTACTGCCAAATGTTAGGTAGAAAGAGAAGCTTTTGGCTTTTGGCAACAAGAAAGAGCATCTGAAACTCGTCCTTCTACAACGGACGGCCAGGATGGTGTCACTCACTATTGATGAACGAAGCAAATCGCTTGAGCAGCAACTTCGCCTTCTCATCCTCTGGCCTGAACAGATGAAAAACGTGTTCCTCCCCTTCCACCTCCGCCTCCCCCTTCCAACCGCTAGCAGTCAAGGCTTCCTAGAACCACCGGCCATGGCCCCGCAGGAAGTCCTTTCCAGCAATGGCTACCAACACGCGCCTGCATCCCAGCCCAGAGAGGGACGGCGAGCCAACTGCTAGCGGATTCATAATGGGGTCGTCGACTCCAGGGCTGGCAGGGCACGCCAACTTCCATATCAACTCTACACGTGCTGCCAACACTGGCAACTCACCGTCGAGGAGAGTCGACGACCAGAAGTATGGATGGACCAGAAGGGTCCCCTAGATCTTCACCAGGTCTTCGACTAGCGGACCCAATCCATGAACTGCAGATGTGCCGCCTGCTCTTATGGCTACATGGTGGACGAGGTTGGCACCGGCGCTGTCGCCGGTGACCATGATGTGGCTGAGGTCGGCATGATTGGCGATCCACAGCTCAGTGCCTGGTCTAGTCTGGCGCGCCACCCACTGGAAGGCTGCCCAGCAGTCGTGGTGGCAAGTTGGGGCATGATGTTCTGGGGCAAGGCGGTACTCGACGGAGACGGCCCTCGACTCGGCGACGAGGGAGTTGAGGTAGTTGTGGTAGAGAGGGAAAAAGGCAGATCCGCTGAAGAAGCCACCACCATGGAAATAGAGGCAGCCGGTGATGGTTGCCGGAAAGTGGGGGGAGGTAGAGGCGGGCGGAGAGGGTAGTCTCAGGGTCGATGAGGACGTCCTTTAAGGATACACCGGTGGTATGATGGTCGGTGGAGGGAGGGACCCTCTCATTGCCCTTCAGCCTCTCTACCTGGCTGTCCTTATGGAGCCGAATGAATCCAGGGACTTGGCCTATCAACTCTGCAGAGGAATCCATGCTTTAGAGAGAGAGAGAGAGTGTGTGCGCGCCTAGTGTGTAGCCTTTCTTCTTACCATAAATGGGTACTTTTTCAGTTTCCTATTTTCATTTTTTTTCTAGGTGTCCATGTTGGGATGCTTTTATTATTTATTTGTAATTAGGCCTTGGCGCTGGCCCAGCTGCAGCCGGGGCTGGGCCTATCTTTTACCTTATCGCTTTATGCCCGTCCCGGCATCATAACGGGCCGCGTCCGGGCTAACCTACTTGACTCGTTGGGGCCCGTTAGCTATGATTCAAGTTTTGAGTTTTTAAGCTTTTAACATTTTACGAAAGGCATTTGGGTTTTCGAGTTTCCACTTTTCCTTTTACGTTGGAAAGAGAAAGAGTTGTAGGTGTTGAGCCACTGCCACCGTTGCCGCACCACTGGTCCACCACCGCCGCCATCGCCCTCCGGTGCACCTCATGGCAGGACTAACAAGTGCTGGGGTTCGATCGTCAGTTGTCACCGAGTCTGTTTCCCCTCCAGTGGTTCTGGTAGGAGGCTATTGATTTTCATCTTCACAGTGAGCAGGTATACAAGTGATTTCCTTTTATTTTGAATTCTTAAAGTTGGTGGTTTAAATTGAGAAGTTCCATTCAGTTGGCTCTGTTCTTTTTCTTGATAGATCAGATTTTTGTCTGCTCTGTTTGGTTTTCCCACGCACGTTTAGCAATTCTTGAAATATCACCAGACTTGATTATTGTGTCTATCTCCTCTTGTTTGCTGCATTACCTTCTCTTGATGTTAGTTAGCATCACACACAAACGCAACTCTTGATCTATCTTGCCTAAATGTGGACTACAGCTCTGTTTTTGGCTAACTATTAAAAGAATATGTTTAAGCATCTATATTTTCTATCTCGAAATTGTAAAACAAATGATAGTACGCGAGAGAGTTATATCTCTGTTTATATTGCTTAGTCTAGTTCAAATAGTTGTTTTTTCTATCTCCCTGTTTGATCTTTAGTTCTTGGGTGCATTTCGATGGAAAAAGAAGAGGGGGTCAAACAATTTGCAGATATAACGCACACATTGAAAAACTTAGTGGAGAGTTCTCTGGTTATAAAAACGTGATGCTTTTTACTGGAGCTAGTTGCTTGCTCTCTCTGTCCACACTTACATGTATGCTTGCAAACAAGCACCTGTTAACTTTTATTAACATTTTTTTTTATGTTAAATTAAAAATGGACATTTCAAGGTTGCTGATAGACTCAGAAGATGTTTACTTTGATTTTCAAACTTTCTTTTTAGTTAAGAGTGATGGCTAATCAATCAATGATAATCATGCTGGTGGTACTGGCTTTAGATGTTTCTTGGTGGCTGCTGGTGCTACAGTTTGATTGTATAATTTAGAATTGCTGAAGTTGAATTTGCTTGTTGTGGCTGAAGTTGAGTTCAAGCTGCATTGAACTGTGACCATCATATTTTTCTTTTTAATCTTTTGATGCAGACGTCACTCTCTTGAGTAATGTTAGAGCAAATATTACATCCATTGATTTGATCAAGACTCCTCAAAAGTGAGGCTCAAATGAAATTTGAAAATGAAAAGACAGGACAAAGTGTACGCGAAAGTGGTTCTTTCAAAAGAGGTTCAACATTTAAAATTATATATGCACATGAGATTAAAAACAGTGTGGAACCGCCCTGGCCCGACCCGGCCAAGTTCGGTAGTTAAAAAACGAGTCAGGCCGAGCCTCAAATGTGGTTGAGTATGCCTGGTACCCGACCCGGCCTAGCCCCTTAATAGTCGGGCGAGTAGCAAGCCAACCCGATCCAACTTTGGGTCGTTAACAACATTCACTAAACGGGTCGGGCCAGCCCGGCCCGGCCCAATGCCCAGGCCTATTGTAGTGTCTCATACTCTTGGCTAGGATTTTAAGAGATTGTTTGGCAATAATAATTTATTGTTGATGTCTTCTAAACATTTAAAAAAAAAAAAAGTAGATTCCTGAAATGTTTCAATAATTACTTCATAAATGCACTCTACTTTTTACTTTTTGAGATAGATTCATAGATCATATACATTATCTTTTGCTGCTAAACACCTCATAAAGAGTTTTTCTTTTTTGGCTTTGAGAATCATAGCTATATACGAAAGTTTTAGTTATCAATTTGATTTATATAAGTGGTATTCATCTAAACTACAAATTAGACCGTGAGTTCAAGGATAGTCAGCAGTCAATCAAAGTCCTCGTGATTGTTGACTGGTTGTCTGGTTCTCCACTTGTTCAATTTGAAGCTTCGTCGTATATATATTTGAAAGATTATTTTGAACTATTATAAAATGTGGCGATGAAAGTTATTTAAAATCTATAATTGAAAGTAATTTCTAGGGATCTAATCTTAGTTCGTAAAACACTAGCACATCATAACTTGCAAAAAAAAAAAAAAAATCAGTGTCATTTGATCGTCCGGTCTTGGATCCTCGTAGCTTTCCATTTTCTTGTTTTAAATCAGAAATCACACGTGTACGGCTATTTTCAGATAAAATAGTTTGCTTTTGAACTGAACAATTTTTTTTTCCACAATTATTTTGACTTTCGTCCTTTTTCTGAACCCTGCCTCGGATTCTGTCAAATTTGGAGGCTAAGACATTACTTCGACTGTTGGGACAATTCAATATCATTTTTTAAAAAATTCAGTTTACATTATCGTGCATATTATATCAATTTATGTTTATACTCGTACTTAAGTTAATAAAGGGTATTGCCGTCTTCCTTATTAAATTTGACTACTTTCAAATCTAACTTATGCATACTTAAGTGGCCCGTTGGCAAGAGTAAGACATCGTTATCGGCTTATGAATATATTTAAAAAAATGAAGTAGATTCATGAAGCATTATAACTGTTTTATTTTTTAGAATAGATTCATGGAACCCTAATAATGTGTTATTATTACGAAATGACTTTTAAAGGGTCTTTTGTTTGACTCAAATTTAAAATCAGAGTTAATTTGAGATCATTAAGGATTTGAGGTCAGACTCTCATTGTCCAACATCAAATCTAAAGTTTTTGCCATACAGGGAAAATCCAACATCAAGTATCATGGTGAAATATGGTATTTACCTTTTACGGTCGTTACCTTTTTACCACCTTACCTAAGAATAATCCAAGCTTCATTTAATGTGATAGTACCTTTTATGGTCGTTATTTTTTTACCACGACAATATCTTGAGAATAATCCAAACTTCATTTAATGTAATAGCACGACCAATATGAGAAAAGATAGTCCCAATTATGGCCTATTGAAAAACAGACCGGGCCTTCAATTTCTTGCTCCATTGTCCTTCAAGTATGAGCAACCAGCATTTCCTATGCAGTTTTTCTCAATTAAATCCAAAAGATCTTGTGACAAAAAAAAATCCTCATTTTAAGCACCCAAACTCATTATTATTGCCATTAAAAATAGGTATCAATGATTGGAAAAATCAAAATTGTCATGTCCATTTGCCATAGTAAAAGAAGTGCTCTCAAGAATTTTGTCAAATGGTTTATGCATAGACATGTTTAACTTGGGCACTTAATTGTTCAGCCTTCACCAACAATCAATCACCACCTTACACAACAACGCTCAGGTTCACTCAAACCTAAGCTCTAAGACCACTATTTGCAACAAAATGCGACTAAGATGGAGTCTCATGCAATTCCTCTTTTTTATTTGTGCAAATTGCAGATAGTAAGAAAACAGCAGCCAACTTGGGGGAACACAAAAAATCAATTGGAGAATAGAGTTTGCGGCACAAATATTTTCAATTGCTTACACAATAGGTAGTACTGTTCTATTTTATATACACAACAATCATTTAACTTGCGGATCAATAACCCCCTTTTGGCAGCATAAGAGGATTGACCCCCTTACACTCGAATTGCGGAATGGCTGCGCACCTACCAACTCTCAGGTATAGAGCCAGAAACTTTTCATGGTGCAGGCCAAATTAAAGTTTCTAAACTTTGACGATGACAAAAATATTTATTTTTCAAAATTTTATATAAAACAAGTGAAATTTTTTAAAAAATTACATGTAATTTTTTTATTTTTTTATTTTGTATTTTTTATTTTTTAATTTTTAATTTTGAGACCTTAGCTCTGCCAACACGAAACCCCCAAACCATTGCATCAACCCCATAGAAGGTATGACTGCTGTTGTCTCTAGCATCGTGAGATGATCACCACATTCACCACAAGTGTGGGTGCACTAGAATGATGTGTTGGATCTTCACTGGGTCTTCAACAAGCTAACCCAATCCATGAATTACATGTTCACCCTCGGGTCTCATGTTAACATCAAGAATGAGATTGTGTTTTAAAAGGTGATGGAGCGAGGCTAGGTGCTAAGTCCGTCGTGAGGCAAGGTTTAGGCCTCACAGCATTAATGAAGAGTGATTTTCATGGTGAAAATGGTTTAGGTGTAAAACATTTATCAAAATAAAGAAAAAATTGGAAAAAGGAGAATTAAAAAATAAATATATTAATAAAGCACAATTTTAAAAGCAGAGGTAACTAGTGTTGATCATCTTTCATACACATACACACGTGCAAACCACAATTAATGGTGCCGGATAAAGGGAGTTAAACTGACTATCACAAAACCTTATTAAAAATAAAACCCTAAGATCGAATGAAATATTCAAAGCTACTTTAAAATATAAATCTCTAAGTAAGGTGTGTTAAGCAAGTAAATGACTATTAAAACAGGCTTTACTTTTCTAACAATGTGCTAAACCACGTGAAGAGACTGAAAACGAAAAAAACAAAGGCAAAAAAAAAAACAAAAGTTTTTTTGAAAAATGCCTTAAAAATAATTTTCTAACTAAGATGCGTTAACTAAACAAATGACCAAAAATCCGATTTATTTACACTCCAAATCGACAAACCCCCCAAAAAAAAAAGATTTTCAGTTTTGGAAAATGCCGTAATAAGTAGTTACAAGAAACTGACCAGCAGGAACAATATTGTGTTTCCATTCAAATCACGTTCTAGAATATTTGAAACTCCATCCAAAACGATTACAAGGAAGCTACATTGAGCCAGAAAACAAACACTATGCATTGAAAAGCAGGAGTTCCTGCTGGAAAAGGGAAGAACACGACCAGCGTGATAATCTTATTCAAACTCGACCAAATGCATATGGATCGTTTTTTATCGACTTTCTTTTAATGGATCAATATAAGCACGATTCTAAAATTGATTCCACACCCAAGCCCTAATTCTTGGACTCTTAAAACTCATTAGGACCGTTTATTTGGTTTGTTTGTGGTGTACAGCTTTCCTACCATATGTTCCTAAGAAGGTTTAGTGCAATAGTTTGGAGTGGGGGCTGGTAGGTGGCTAATCTTCATTTCAAGTATGAAAAAGCATCAACCTTCTATACTACAAAATAAAAGTTACTAATGTGCAACCTAAAGTGTAATAGAGACTGCACTCTAAAACACTAAAAGGAGACCCGTTAAACTAAGGTGACAAGAGGTTGGATGGAAGCTCTGACTCTCTCTGTTGAGACGTGTACAAATTTCAAATATGATGGCTTACCAAAATTTTTGGTCAGCCATGGAGACAAAACGTGAATGTTGGGCCTACCATGTAAAGAATGTGGAATGCATAATGCTCCCAAACAATGAATTGTTACTGGTTTGCTATGTCATTCACCTTAACCGTTTCCTATCTTGTCTAATAAATAATTAAGGGTCAAATTCATCCAACGAAATGAGGATTCGTTGGCTTGAATGTTCGACAATCGAGTATTTTGAGCTTGTTTGGTAGTGAAAACAGTTTGTTATTACTCACGAATCTATAAAAAAAAACTATTACCAAGTTTTTAGCAAATTTTATAAATTTTAAACTATATGTAAATTTCAAAAAATTTAGTTTAATATATAAAAACAAATTAAGAAATTTTACTTAGAACCTTTTTAAAAAATTTTGAAACCATATTTTATAGTTGTGGCTGCCGGTGCTGATGACCCATCAACTTTGTAATTACTTTCAACATGAAATTGCTACATCATGCACACGTTACCCAAACATTTTATCTCATGAACTGTTTTCGTTTCAAGTGTACGAAATTTTAGAACATTATTCACAGCGACCCCTTTGTCAATATTTGATGCATACTACTAAATTTAACTTTTATTTAATTTCTTCTTTGTCTACGTCAACCACAAACAAACACAAAATTAAGCATACAATGAAGAAGATCACATCATTCACTGAGACACTTTGTCCTATATGTGGCATCCGTGAATCTGCAAAAAGATGTAAAGCAGAGAGGAAAAGAAATTTTGTCGGATTCTGTCCAACTTATTGCCAGTGTTCTGATTTTTTTCTCCTTCTCTCGAAGACGACGGTGGCAGACGTTTGGTAGGAAGTGAAGCTTTTGGCCTTGGGTAAGAACAAAGGGAACCTGAAACTCATCAATCTATAATGGACGACCAGGATGGTATCGACCACCGTTGATGAACGAAGCAAATCGCTTGAGCAGCAACTTCGCCTTCTCATCCTCTGGCCTGAACAGATGAAAGACGTGTTCTTCTCCTTCCACCTCCTCCACCTCCGCCTCCCCCTTCCAACCGCTAACAGTCAATGCTTTGTAGAGCCACCGGCCGCGGCCCCGCAGGAAGTCCTTTCCGGCAATGGCTACCAAGACGCGCCGGCACCCCAGGCCAGAGAGGGACGGCGAGCCAACCGCTAGCGGATTCATAATGGGGTTGTCGACTCCAGGGCTGGCAGGGCACGCCAACTTCCATATCAACTCCACAAGTTCTGCCGACTCCGGCAACTCGCTGTCGAGGCGAGTCGACGACCAGAAGTATGGGTGGACCAGAATGATCCCGTGGATCTTCACCGGGTCTTCGATGGGCGGACCCAATCCATGAACTGCAGACGCGCCCCCGGCTCCCATGGCTACGTGGTGGACGAGGTTGGCACCGGCGCTGTCGCCGGCGAGCACAGTGCGGCCGAGGTCGGCATGATCGGCGATCCACGGCTCGGCGCCTGGTCCAGTCTGACGCACCACCCACTGGAAGGCCGCCCAGCAGTCGTGGTGGCAAGCGGGAACGGGATGCTCCGGAGCTAGGCGGTACTCGACGGAGACGGCGATGGCCCCCGACTCGGCGACGAGGGAGTTGACGTAGTTGTGGTAGAGAGGGGAAAAGGCAGACTCGATGAAGAAGCCACCACCATGGAAGTAGATTAAGAGTGGGCGGCGGTGGTGGTTGCTGGAAAGTGGGGGGAGGTAGAGGCGGGCGGAGAGGCCAGTCTCAGGGTCGATGAGGACGTCCTTGGAGGAGACGCCGGTAGGATGATGGTCGGTGGAGGGAGGGACCCTCTCGTTGCCGTTCAGCCTCTCTACCCTGCCGTCCTTATGGAGCCGAATGAATCCAGGGACTTCGGCTATCAACTCTGCGGAGGAATCCATGGTTGAGAGATGTGAGAGAGAGAATTTGTGTGTCTCCTGTGTGCCGGAGCCCTTCTCCTTGTAATCTTATTTGTAAATGGATGTTGTTTTCAGTTTCTAACACCACTGCTTTATTTTTTATTATTTATTATGTTGTCGGCATGAGGATGCTTTTAAGTGTCCCACACAGAGGATCTCTTGAAGTTTTTTTTTTTCTTTTCCAAAATAAAGTATCTGGTCAGATCAAGTAGTTTGATTTTAAGCGCTGGACAATTTTTTACAATTATTTTGATTTTCTGTCAAGTTCGGAGGCTGAGACATTACTTCGAAAGGCCCATGCCTGTTGGGAGGACAATTATGCATCCAACATAATTCTTTAAAATTTCAGTGTACGTCATTGTGCACACTATATTTTAATTTGTGTCGAGACTCGTGCTTAAATTAAGAAAGGGTATTACCATCTCTTTAATAAATTTGACTGAATCTAACTTACTGATGAATAGGCCCAAAAAAAATTGGGTACATTAATGAAACAAGTGTTTTATGAATTTGTCACATTTTTATGGACATTAACAATGTATTACTACCAAACCGTTTCTAAATAATCTTTTGTATATCTCATATTTGATATTGGAGTTTATTTGAGATCATTGGGAATCTTAGATATGGAGAACTGAGGTCAGACATTGTCCAACATCATATCTAAGGTTTTTGCAACATAGGGAGTATTATATCCTCTTTTTTACTTGTTGGTTAGATACGGGTATTTGTTTATACTGTAGGTTGTAAGAGGCATTTAATGTGGAACTCAGATTTAAGATTTGAGGCTCTATCCAAAATAGAAGAAAGTGTGGGATGGACTTGAGAAACCGGAAAATAAACAGTCCAACTTACCAACTTTCTCAACGTGGTAGATGAATTTCTTGAAGGATTTGAAAAATTGTGAAAGACACTTCTCGAGTAAACTAATAGGACGGTGGCAATTATTAAAAAACCCCATGAAAGCAAAGTTTCATCATACTCTTATGAGGTGGGGGATTGAACTCGATCAATCAATCATCATGGAAGAATAACGAAAATGGTAGCTCAAGTATTTCTAAAGCATCTATGTATACAGATCCTTCTTTGTGTGTAGGAAATACAGGAGGAATATAGCAGAAAAGAACAGTAATCATGAGTTGTTCTATCGAGGGACACAGCAAATTAGTTAGACCATTTGCAGAATGACTGGAGTGTTCATGAGTGTTCGATCGAGCATAAGTTGTTTGTAAGAAAAGGAAAATGATTTGAGAAGAACAATGAGCAGAAGAGTTCAGTTGTGTAGTTTCTCAATGATCGCAGACAAAAAGAGAACAGACTTAATTTCCCTTCTTTATTTGTCCTAGAGTGGAATTTTTTTTTAGGCAAGAAGAAGTGAGCTAGCATAAAATATTATGGACCTTTTTTATTGTGAAAGGTTGATGGAGGAGTTTCATTGTATGCATCATGGTGGTCCACAAGGATATTTCTATTATAAGCTCCAATCATGTTGTGACACTTAGCAAAAAAATATCTCAGTGTGAAAGAGGTGAAGGACAATTTTGTTACAGAGAACATTGGAGGCCATTCAAGAATGTGAAATTATTAATTCATAAAATTCGATAATTCTTTTTCTTGTTTTCTTTGCTCCTTATCCCCTTATTGTAACTATAAATATGTGTTGAGAAATGAAATGGGTGTGTGCTCCTACGGTTTCTATTCTTTCTACTCTTATAGCATGACTACATGATATCGGAGTAATGTCCACGACTGGCCCTGAGTGATCATCTCATCCCAATGGTGGAACACTGCATGCAGGATCAGAGTCTCTTGGGATGTCAACTTTGCGGGTTCTTCCCACCCTTATTATTTGCATCATTCTGACAATCCTGAAGCTGTTTTGGTTTCACCACTCTTGAATAGAGATAACTACCCTACCTAGAGCCATAAAATAACTATGGTGTTGTTTGCCAAAAACAAGCTCGGGTTTGTGGACGGAAGTCTTCACCAACCAAGCATCGCTGCACCACAGTTTATGGCTTGGAGGCGCTGCAATCATATGGTATTGTCTTGGATTCTTAATTTTATTTCTTGTGAGATTATGGGTAGTGTGATGTATGCTACATCTGCCATAAATGTGTGGATTGATCATATAGAACGTTTCACACAAGGGATAGCACCACGAAAATACCAATTAAAATTTGCTACTTGTTGTTTGTCAAAAAACGCCATGATTGTTGTTGCATACTATACTAAAATCGAATCATTGTGGGATGAACTAAGCTCTTCTGAACCCTCTACCTGA
This sequence comes from Nymphaea colorata, assembly GCF_008831285.2. Lineage (NCBI taxonomy): Eukaryota > Viridiplantae > Streptophyta > Magnoliopsida > Nymphaeales > Nymphaeaceae > Nymphaea > Nymphaea colorata. The sequence continues at coordinate 3,641,707 of NC_045147.1, forward strand.
GTGCTCTTGTAGTGGTATGAAACTCGTGGCAGAGTGGTTGCAAGAGGATCGTGTCATTCAATTTCTAATGAGACTGAATGACACATTCACAAGTACTAGAGCATAAATTCTATTGCATCACCCATTGCCTTTAGTTTCCAAGGTTTACTCTCTTGTACTTCAAGAAGAAAAGCAGAGGGAGGCACGAGTGATGAGCAATCCAGTTGAGAATGTCAGTTTGCCTACTATTGATGGGGATCTCAAAGTTGTTAAAAGTTGAAACAACAAAAAATCTCAATTTCATTGCAGCTATTGCAAAATTTCAAGACATACCAAAGAGAGATGTTTCCAACTAAATGGATATTCTTCAAATGCTAAAGATGGCAATCAAAGGTATGTGAAATTTGCTTCCTACTTGTCTTCCGATGACTACGATGGTGAAAAACCTCAATCTATAGCTTCAGCTACAGCTACAATAGACAAAGATCTCAATAAAGATTCTGCATCTTTCTTTACAATAGAAGAATACAATCAGATCGAACTTCTTCTTAAATATCGCTCATCAGCCCAGTGTAGTTTTGTAGGTCTGTCTGTTGACTCTTCTGGTACTTGGATTTTGGACGACGATGCAAGTGATCATATGTGTTCATCATTGAACATTATGTTCAATGTGTCACTTCTTCAGTTCTCATTTTTTATTAGACTACCTGACAATAAACTAGTTTCAGCTACTCATAAATGACAAGTCCAGTTGTCTCCTAACCTTACGTTGCAAAATGTCTACTATCTTCCCAATTTTAAATTCAATCTAGTTTCCATAAGTCCTACTTAACATCTACTTATTATGATGTCGCTACCTAAAAACATTGGATTGAAATTTGCTTTTTGACATGTCGCTAGAATTTTATAGGAAAAGAAAACTAAACATATAGGAATAAGTAAAGTATCATGTTTAGGTTTTTTAAAAAATGATAAATTAACAATTGACTTTCAGCTATTTGAACTCTGATTGTAGATAGAAGGAAGATCAATAAGGAAGAGGATATGCTTGAAAATCTTGGAAAGGAGAGGATTCTAAAAATTATTAAACCTTCAAATAAGAAGAGGATATAAAATTTGAACTTGTAAAAGCAAGGACCATTTTAAAATGATTAATACTCAAGGGTTATTGCTGAGGAAAAAAAAAACTTTTTCCTTCTATTCACAATGACTCTTTGGTCAACACTCAACTCATAATCCTAAATTTAACTTTCACCTTATTCTTCTGTATCAACCACAAACAACACATTATATTCAAAGAGAAAATTTACATCGTTGAAAGTTTGATTTGTAAGTAGCTGCACAAATCATTCCCAATTACATTGCAGTTCGTCCTTTTTCTAAACTCTATCAAGTCTTGTCAAATAAGGAGGCTGAGACATCACCATTGTAAGGCCCACCATCTTTTGAAACCATCACGTATTCCAAGTGAGTTGGGGGGAGGGGACCTATCGTCAGAGCCGAAGTTCTCACCTAATCTTTTGTTTCCTTAGGAATCGTTTGGCAAATGCAATGCTATATGAGTGTTTCATGAATCCACCCTCAAGATTGGGTAGATTCATAGATACCTAGCATTAGTGTTTCGTCAATCTAACTTTTGAGGTAGATTCATGGAATACTAACATAGTGTTTCAACGGCCAAACAATCCTTTAGTGTACTGGTTTTGCTTTCAATGCTTTGGGATGCCACTTTGCTGCACTTCAGCTTGATCAGTGACCCCTCTTTTCTAACATGATTCAGTATTTAGTATCACTCCAACAATTTAAATCTTGCATATAACATTTTTATTTGTCTTAGCTCGTGCTTGAACAAAGGAGACAAATGTGACCATTTCTGCATGAATCTAACTTAAGCATTTCTTTGACCTTTTGAGGATGGGTTTGTCTAAGATAAAGAAAAGCGTAGAAAGGGGTTGAGAAAAGGGAAACTTGTGAGTGGTCGGACTTACCCTTTCTTAATGTGAACGATGAATTTGTCCAAGGATTTGAAAAATGTGAATGACCTTGCATCCAAGTGAAGCTAATAAGAGGAAACTACGATTTTTAAGAACTCTATGAAATTAAGTAAATTTTCATCCTACTCTTTTGAGGTGGCTAATCAACAAGTCTCACTTTAAACAAGGCTGAAATTCTTAATCGTGAAAACTTGTGAGAGAAACGATTTCGAGGAAGCTATTTTGTCTTCACCAACTAATAAAGATAAGGGATTGAATTGTAGGGCCTGCTCACACTGGAAAAATGGAAGTGAACACTTCGGATCATCAACATTGAATTGTAGGGCCTGCTCACACTGAAAAAATGGAAGTGAACACTTTGGATCATCAACATTAAAGAATAACCAACAAGGTAGCCCCAATACTTCTATAGTGTCTCCACTGACCATACAGATCCTTCTTGTGTTGGGAATGAAAGGAGGAATGCAGCAGAAAAGAACAGTAACTGGGTGATCTTATTGGCCGCCTAGCATCCGAAGCAAGACTGCACGCTAATTAGATCATTTGCAGAATGGTAGGAGATACCGTTCGTGCAGGATGGAAGAGATGGTCGCGGCAGAGGGGAGACCCTGGAGTCCTCCAGTTAATTTCCCCGCAATCACGCAACACTGATGGAGGCTTTTAGTGTGGATGACGGCATTAGAGGCAGAGGGATGGCAGTCAATAAAGGCATGCATAGATATGTGTGGCCTAAGAATGGGCCGGTGGGTCAAAGTTTCACATGTCTTGTACAAACCCTTTCTATTTCCTCTAGTTCTTTTAATGTTTTTGACGATGCAGACAACAAAGCATGGTGTCCCGAGACGGACAGATGAGATCCAATTTTAGGAGATTTTGACTGTAATTGGAAAATTTGCATTAATTGGATGTTAATAGTTCTTGTTTTTTGTTTAATCAACAAGATGGTAGACCTATCCTTGAACAGGTGTATTTCAGTCATTGGGTCCACAATTAAACACACTGTTTCACTAATAACAGAAAAGTTCTTGTTTAAAAGAGAGATATAGTCATTTCTGCTGGCAACTTATCTTGCAATCTAAACAAAAAGGATACAGTAATTTCTTTTCAGAAGAACTCTGAACTGAATTGAAAAGAACTCTGAACAAAGTGAATTCAATTCAGCTTCCTACTTTCTCAGTTATCTAAACAAAAAGGAGACATAATTTCTTTTCAGATTTTTATCAAATACCATCCTACTCGTATCAGTGGTTGCCATTTTTGAATCGACTCCTGCGCTCCAACATCATCGGCTGCCTTCTTCTTCATATGATTGAGAACTTCTCTTCTCCTTTTCACTAAATCCTATTTTAAAACACTTTTGGCAAAAGCAATTGTTCATAACTTAAGCGGGCCAGGACTCAATCGATGGCATCAACCTGCGCGGTTGATGAACGAAGCAAATAGTTTTAGCAGCAACCTCGCCTTCTCCTTCTCCGGATTGAAGAGGTGGAAGACGTGTTCCTCCCCCTCCACCTCGTCCACCTCTGCCTCGCCCTTCCACCCGCTGCCGGTCAAGGCCTCGTAGAACCACCAGTCACGGTCCCGCATGCCGTCCTCCCCAGCGATGGCTACCAACACGGACCGGCACCCCAGCCCAGAGAGCGGTGGCGAACCGACCGCCAGCGGGTTAAGGATTGGGTCGTCATCTCCGATGTTCGCAGGGCATGCCGCCTTCCAAAACGCTTGTATGAGCGCCACAACCTCTGATGTCTCGCAACCGAGGCGAGCAGAGGACCAGAAGAAAGGGTGCACCAAAATGACTCCTTGAAGATTTACCGGATCTTCAAGGGCTCGACCAGATCCAAGAGCTGCAGAGGCGCCGCCGGCACGCATGGCCACATGGTAGGCGAGGTTGCCGCCGGCGCTGTCTCCAGCAACCACGACGCGGCCCAAGTCGACATGATCAGCGATCCACGGCTCAGCACCAGGCCCTGTTTGGGACACCACCCACTGGAAGGCTTCCCAACAGTCGTGGTGGGAGGTGGGGACGGGATGCTCCGGAGCCAGGCGGTAGTCGACGGAGACGGCAACGGCACCGGACTCGGTGACAAGGGAGTTGATGTAGTTGTGGTAGAGAGGGGAGAAGGCAGACTCGATGCAGAAGCCACCACCATGAAAGTAGACTAAGAGTGGACTGCGGTGGTTGCCGGAAAGTGGGGGAGGTAAATGCGGGCGGAGAGGCCGGTTTCGGGGTTGATGAGGACGTCCTTGGAGGAGACGCCGGTGGCATGATGGTCGTTGGAGGAGGGACCCTCTCGTTGCCCTTCAGCCTCTCTACGCGGCCATCTTTGTAGATACGGAGATATTCAGGAACCTCCTGGTCCAACTCTTGGGAGGGATCCATGGCAGAGAAGGAGAGATGCAGTCTGAAGGGGAGATGGAAATGGTTCTAAATACAAGTTCTTTCTGCAATAGTACTCAAAGTAACTAGTTTTTTTCTCGGTCATTTCTGTGTTCAAACGTTGTAAATCCAAAATCCTTTTTTCTTTTTTTAATGACAGGGCAAATTCTTGTTTGCTGTTACAAGTTGTCATTTTATTATTAACTTTAAACTTTGCTAGAAAAACAGTCTCACTTTTATTTGAGAAGAGTGAGAGGAAGCCCAAAACCGTCCGTCTCTCCCACCTTTTCCCTGGTTTCAAAGAAAATTGAAGGTTGACCACCTACCATCTCTGCCCGTTGCATCAACCCTTTGAGGGATATCTTAAAACATAATCTATGCATCTAAAAAAACGTATGAAATTAATTTGTAAAGATGAATTCAAAAATAACATTTTCTATTAGTGTATTATAATCATCTCGCACACGTGTGTGTGTATATATATATATATATATATATATATATATATATATATATATATATATATATATATATAATGGTGCAATGTCATCATCGATTGACAAGTAGCATTACTTGCCATTGGTTGATTATGGCACTTGTCATTAATTAATTATGACATTTCACCATTACAAATAGAATTCTATAATAAACCATTTGTATTGCTGTTAACTGGAGTTAACTTCGATGCCTATAAAAAAAGTATTTTAAGATCGTATCCTTAAAAATGTGTGTCTTCATAACGTTCATATGTGCCATAATCAACCAATGACAAGTAATGCCAACTGTTGTCAATTGATTATGGCATTGCACCGTTACAGAAGAAATACCATAAGGCAAGGTGATAGATTTGTCCAAAAAAGCTTGCTTAGTAGTAGAACTAATGTGTTATTCCTTAACCTGTGTGAAGGAAATCAACCTGAACTATTATTTTATGTTTGAAAAACAATAGATTAAGAATGATTTTCACCTATTTGAACTGTGGTAGATTAGATTAGAGGGAAGACGATAAATTTGAAAATCTTGGAAAGGAGAAGGGCTTTTCTAACAATGATCAAACCTTCAAAACAGAAAAGGACTATCATAACCATGGTTAATACGGTGGGAAATTTCCTTTTTATTAAAATCTGACGTCCAGAGTCTACCTAACACAATTGCTGGTTGAGAATAAACTATTATTAGATCCGACCTTCATGTTGCTCATCAAGTCAGCAGCTGACAAGCGTCTCTTATGATTATTAAGTCCTATTATATTTAAAATTAGGGGAAATGTTGAGCTTTGTGGCCCGTTATGAACTATTAATTAAACTGATCATACCATCTATCACCTACTTACCTAAAAGTACTTCAAACGATTCACAGTTATTATGGACATTATTGTATATATGCTACTCTCTTTGCCTTCAGCCAGGGGAGAAGCTATAAACTTTGACTGAGGCGCATTAAATATATAGAGAATAAAAAACTTATAAATTAAAAGAGCTATAATTTGAAAATCAAATCAAATATCCATAATTATGAACAAATTTACGATTAGCTTAAAAAAACAAAACAAATGATTATAGTTATGAATAAATTTACAATTAGCCTCAAAAAGTAAATTTAATAACTATAGTTTTGTACAAATTTACAATTAGCCCCAAAAAATAAATCAAATAAAAAACTATAGTTCTACACATATTTATAATTGGCACCCAAAATAAAACAAATAGTTATAGCTTTATGTAGTTTTACAATTGCCCCAAAAAAACAAATCAAATAGTTAAGTTCTGTATAGAATTATAAGTGGTACAAAAAAAAATCAAATAGCTATAGTTCTGTACAAATTTATAATGGCTTCAAAAACAAATCAAATAGCTATAGTTCTGTACAAATTTATAATTGGGTTTCAAAAAACAAATAAATAACTATAATTGCGAACAAATTCACATTCAGTCCATCGGTTTTTCGTATTTGGAAACATGCATGATTGCTTCATCAATGGTGTTCTCAAATGTATCCTTCTCAATGTAATCAAAGCATCATTGGCCCATTCATCTCTCATTTTGTTATGAAGCCAACTTTGATATTATCATGTTTGAGAATACTCTTTCAACACTTTTTTTGTTGCAATTGGCAAAGTTACTGCCAACTTGATCAACAAATACACCAAATGAAATGCTATGTGCTTTCTTGTTGTCATAATTATTTCTGCAAGTTCTATCAAAGAATTTACATTTGAACACTCCATAAGGTCTTCATATCTTTGATATATAATTTTGATGAACTTCTAAGTCTTTCATGTATATGCCATGAAAGTCTTTAGGATAGAACTCATCAAGACGAACTAAGTACTTATATCAAAAGTCTAGTGGGTTATTAAGGGTTAACTTCTTTGGGAAGGAAAGCAGACATTAAATGATGTGCAAATGTTAAGACATTAATTGATAGAATAAGAGAAGATCAATTTCAAGCTATGATCGAGGGTGCAGATGGAGGTCTGCATTGGACAAATGCAGAGATGTTGGCAAGAGATGGATGTGACAATTCCACTAGAGTGCCCTGTTGAGAAGAGTCAACTTCAATTGAATAAGTTAAGTCTGATCCCATCAAAGGTCATTGAAACAAAAGTTTTAGCAGTTGGCTATGTCCTTTTCAAACAGCTTTTTGTAATTGAATCAAAATTCGTAATAGTCTAGCCTTCGAATCTTGTTCTATGTGCATGAAAAACAATTCTTTGGCTTAAACATGCTACTGAAAGGAGAAGCTCTGCCTCAACGAATCGATTATTTAGCTCTTGAAGTTGTAGATCAATAATAGCACACAACACCCCAACATAATAATGATGTAAATATGTCATTTTCAGTTGTATGCATTGGTCGTCCTCGAGGAGGAGTGCTTATATCGCATATACCTGACACTAAAACAATGAATTTGTTGCAAAATATATATTTTTTGTTGATAAAGAGTCAACCATCATCTCTCATATTTTGAAGGCATTGTTTTTTTTTTTTGTAACTAAATTCATAGTATTCACAATATTTTGATCTTTTTGTTGAAGTGCTTGTGAAAGTGTTTCAGTTATCTCCAAACTTTATTCATCAAATGTGAATCAAACACGACCTCAAAATTTTGCAATCTACATAGCAAGATAATGGCCTCAAATCTTTCTGAATTTGTGGTCTATAATGAATTCCAATGCCTTAATTACAACATGATGCATGTCCATTAAACTGAGTGTCGTATCAAAATGAGGACATCAACGAGTATCACCAGGTCATCTAAGTCTCATTTCTTGATTCACCCTCATCTTGTTTCAAGTTTGCCTAACTCAAGTGCTTTAATCTTTCTTATACATTTTACTTCTCTAATAAGCTTGGGCCTCTTGCATGAATTAGAAAAGAAAAACTTGGCAACCTTACCAGTGTATCTGAAAACAATTCAAGTGCTCAATGATCTTGTGCAACCACACTACTGCTAATTGGAGTTTATCGGCAAAATAGTGAATATGCAAGTTCATTTTCTTTTAATATGAGAGTCTTCAACCCATTAAATGCTTCTTTCATATTGTTTGCTCCATCATAACCATGTACACACAAATATGATATGCTCAATCTATACTTACAAAATACGTCTTTGATTGTTGCTTTGATTAGCATGACATTGCTTCTAGAACATGTACAATTCCATGAAATTATTCAACAATTTGACCATTTTCATTAACAAATGGTAAGACAATAGCCATTTTCTCTTTAATCAATACATCTCAAGAATTATCAAGTAAAATAAAGAAAAAAGTATCTCCAAGCTCCTTCATGATAACTTTAGTTGTTTGTATATCATGAAATGTCAATTTATTTATTTTTTAAAACATATTTCAATACAACTTTATCTACATCATTGTTCAACTTTGCAAAAAAACTTCAAAAACTCCATTAGAATTTTCCCTCTTATGACAGTCCAATAAAAAAAGTTTACATTGGACTTGGTCAATCCCCTTTTCACATTATTGTATCATTGTTCTAAAAGCAAGGCACGCTATACGATTCGTTTTAAAGAAGCTAACTAGCGTTGAATTAATTGAATATGATACGGTTGGCAAGGTTCTTCATAGCATCTGACCTCGCATAGAAGGTTAACGAAGGTAAGATACCTTAAGGAAGTCTAACAAATATCAAGAATAATGTGTGCAGATGAC